>NC_051239.1:8943490-9095990 GCF_015220715.1 Pygocentrus nattereri
TGCTTAACCCAGTTCAACAGGACTAATTAGCTGTTCAGCGTTCTTTAAGAACTGGTGATAGTCAGAAAAGCATATTGTGATTTCATTTAACACAACAATAAAAAGCTTTACTACATACTGAATATAAACGCGTAGTACATACTGTAGAGGTCTACCATACCTAATATTATTGCACTGCATATTCTATAGATGTGTACTAAATTCGATATTGGATAAATATAAATATATTCTTCATGCTGTAGATGTACACTATGTAACCACACTTACCACAGGAGCACACTACATACTACGCAATCATGCACACCACGCTCTGTAGATGCACAACACACAGTAATGTACTATTTGAGTGGTGGATCATTGATATCGCTGTTGTCAGAAGAAAACCTTGTATCTCCAAAATGGTAACTTTACAGTTAAAGGAAAAAACATACCTCATGTTTAATGGAAGTCAATGGAACCAGACGTCTTTCCAGGTAATTTTGGGACATTTGGACCATTCTTCATGAAATTTACACACAATGCATAGAACAACAGGTATTTTCAAATTATGTCAAAAACCGAAAAACGACAAAAATGGAGATGCAAGGTTTTCTTCAGACAGCAGCGATATATATGATATATGTCCACTCGGCGGCCATTTCTGCTACGACGCCAGCAGGCTGTCATTTCCAGCCAAACAAAACCTTTATAACGTCTGTGTTTACCACCAGTACGTGGACGATTAAAAAAAAACTACAATTCCCATCGGCCCGTCTCAACTCTCGTCAGCATAGATCTCGGAGGCCTTGCTGGTCGCTTAGTATCGCGAGAGTAGCTTATGCTGTCTTGTACCCCACCAAAAAGCTGTCAGTGAGGGCAGAGCGGGGCAAGAATTACCGAAATCACAGCCGCTGTCGCTCAAACGAGTGTGTAAATGTTTCAGGCCTCGCTTTTGAGAGCTGGAAGTAAAACGAGGACAAACAACAGTAGCAGCTTTCTCCCATTCAAACTGCATAAGGCCGTGTAGACTGATACAGTGATACAGGCTGCTGCTGCAATACAGCGAGCAAATGGCGTTGAAAAGGATCCAAAAGGTGAGTGAGGAGCCTTGTTTACCGCCCGTACGGCGAATGGCGAAGCTGGGGTTTGCCTTTTCCCCGAGTCCTTTAGTCTTTAGGTTTCGTACCGTGTTCCTTTTGCTAGTATTTTTGTTCCAAGCCTGTTCTGAAAAGGGCTCGTCTAAAGACAAAGACGAATGGACGAGCGGTGGTGGATGAACGCTCGCCATCCATCCATCCATCGCCGTGATCCGTTTGTTTTAACGGGAGCTGCCTTGAGTTTTCATGTTGTATAATCACAGGTCCAGGTATTTATTTAGGCATATCGGTCATCGGGAACCTTCGTTGTTGCCTCTGGGTTACGGTGTAATATCCTTAACTCGTTGGCTTCTTATTTGTCAGTTGTCTTTTTGGAATTTTCCGTTCCACCTTAAATGGTGCAGCAGTTACAGTACGGCGCCTGAGGCGCCGTACTGTAACTGCTGCACCATTTAAGGTGGAACGGAAAATTCCAAAAAGAAGCTAACTTCAGCCTCGTTTTGAAAGTACACACAAACACAAACAAACCACGGGTCGTAGGGGGAGTTGGACAGGTTGGGCAGCTGCTTTTATTCTGCCCTTGGCTTCGTAAATGTTGTGGTTTGTGTGGATGGTGGTGGCTCTCCAACTTCAGACAAGCTGAACTGAAAACGCAGCTTGTTTGCTCTCCTCAGACGCGGTGGTGAACGGGAATGCAGCAGCAGCAGCTGCTCCAAGCTGCCAAACACTGAATGTCAGTGTGGCCATATATGGCTTGGCAAATAGGGCACTGGGACAGTGGAGGGTATTTTTAACAGATTTACCACGATGCCTCACAGCTACCACCTCTCAGCGCAGGACTACATCCAGGTTTAAAGGGGAATCCCACTTGATTTTTCCATATTGCTGCATATGGGAAGCCAGTCAGTGATTTGATGTAAAATGGTACATCTTAGAGAAACCTGTCAACAGAATTACTTTACAGTGGTGGTGATAGGAACCAGAGGTCACCATGTCTGCAATACAAATATAGCCAGTTTATCTCAATCTAAACAAAATTCCTTGGGTACTGTTTTCCTTACAACAGCCTGCGTGTACTTTTGGCGTAGTGGGACAAATGACATTTTCGGCCCAAAGCCTCCTCTCAAACGTATCCTAAAACAGTGTCCTAGGTATTTAGGCATATTTATTCGTAATGATTACGTAATATATCATGCAATCACTTTGTTATGGAGGCATTAAGGTCTTCAGACGTCTGGTTCCTATCACCACCATGGTTAAGAGTTCTGACACAGTAGGGCAAGTTTCTCTAGAATGGATCGTTTTATATGAAACCACAGGGCAGTTCCACCAATTTTGGCAATTTTCCGAAGTAAACAGAATCATTCAGAGTGGTTTTGTGTGAAATGGTTCTTTTTCCTCAGCTGGGGGCCGGTCAGAAACGGTGTTAGGTCCACTTACACAGTCAGTCCACTCAGACGCTTCCCTTATGGAAAAGATCTGTAGTAATACAGCAGGAATTTCTCCTGGAGTTTTATAGGAAACTTATAGTTAAGTAGGACATTTACTGTTGTTTACTACACACTATAGTACAGTACTATGGGAATATTATAGAAGACACATGTATAACGGATTTTTATAGAAGTGTTATGTGGCACTATAGATGTCTGATGATCACTGTTGATTTTTGGGAATAAGGGCTGAGTGAATGTAGATCCACTATGTGTGAATGAGGTTTCAGTGTAGTCTGACTCTCGAATGGCTCCCTACTCCCTGTATAGTCTCCCTGTATAGTCTGCTCAGGTCCTGACACTGTGGCTTTTGCACCCAGGTGGTGCTCCAAATGTCAGATTATGGCTGAATATAAAAGGCCCTGTATTGGACAGAGAATGCACTGCTTGGGTGACACTTTATTTTCAGTGGTCCTGTTTAGATCAAACAGACACTCAACAGACTATCAGTAACATGTCGATAATGTTTGAGGGTTAGGATTAGATTTTGGGCTGAGGTTGGGGTTAGGGCTATGTTTAGGTTTAGGTTTTGGGTTGAGGTTAGAATTAGGATTAGGGCTAGGGTGTGGGACAGGATTAGATTTTGTGTTGAGGTTAGGATTAGGATTAGGGCTAGGGTGAGGGTTAGAATTAGGTTTTGCATTGAGGTTAGAATTAGGATTAGGGCTAGGGTGAGGGTTAGAATTAGGTTTTGCATTGAGGTTAGAGTTAGGATTAGGGCTAGGGTGAGGGTTAGAATTAGGTTTTGCGTTGAGGTTAGAGTTATTATTAGGTCCAGGGTTAGGCTTAGGTTTTGCGTTAAGGTTAAGGTTAGAGTTAGGATTAGGGCCAGGGTGTGGGACAGGATTAGATTTTGGGTTGAGGTTAGGGTTAGGATTAGGGCCAGGGTGTGGGACAGGATTAGATTTTGTGTTGAGGTTAGGGTTAGGATTAGGGCCAGGGTGTGGGACAGGATTAGATTTTGGGTTGAGGTTAGGGTTAGGATTAGGGCCAGGGTGTGGGACAGGATTAGATTTTGTGTTGAGGTTAGGGTTAGGATTAGGGCCAGGGTGTGGGACAGGATTAGATTTTGTGTTGAGGTTAGGGTTAGGATTAGGGCCAGGGTGTGGGACAGGATTAGATTTTGTGTTGAGGTTAGGGTTAGGATTAGGGCCAGGGTGTGGGACAGGATTAGATTTTGTGTTGAGGTTAGGGTTAGGATTAGGGCCAGGGTGTGGGACAGGATTAGATTTTGTGTTGAGGTTAGGGTTAGGATTAGGGCCAGGGTGTGGGACAGGATTAGATTTTGTGTTGCGGTTAGGGTTAGGATTAGGGCTAGGGTGAGGGTTAGGATTAGGTTTTGGGTTGAGGTTAGGGTTAGGATTAGGGCTAGGGTGAGGGTTAGGATTAGGTTTTGGGTTGAGGTTAGGGTTAGGATTAGGGTTAGGGTGAGGGTTAGGATTAGGTTTTGGGTTGAGGTTAGGGTTAGGTCCAGGGTTAGGCTTAGGCTTTGGGTAAATTTTGTGTGATGGAAGTAACATATTAACAAACCATCTACAGTGTCAGTAACGTATCAACAGAACATTTTTAAGATATTTACCTCACTGTACTCAGATGTTTCACTACTGCTACTTTGCTGATATGCTGTTGATGTGTTATTGATAATCCGTTAACAATTTATTAATCATTTACAAAGGACCACTCCAGATAAACTGTTTCCGGGTGTTGAAGTCATTGACCTGTAGTGCAGCACATTAAGATTCAGCCTTAGTTTCCCTAAAAGTAAATTGGACCCTAATTTTTTAAAAGTTGGTGTAATTCTTATCTGAGTGATGCTGTTTAGATATTACAAATTCTTTTAGAGTGGTTTGATGTGAAATGGTTCACTGTAAAGAAACGTACTGACTCAACTGAACAAGGAGTCACCAAGTCTACGACACAAATACAGCCATTTTATTTACTATCCAAAACTATCTACCGTGTCTTCTGAGTTTTATATGTGAGGGTAAAATAGTATAAATCAAGGCTTCTTTGGGGGCTGCTTAGCTGCACATCTGTGATGGAGCTTTCAGAGGCTTAAACTTGTCAGATGTCTGGTTCCTACCACCACCATTGTGAGGAACTCTGCCTTGATGTATTTCTCTAGTCGGCAGCATTTCACATCAAACCACCCCAAATGATTTTGTTCATGTCTTATCCGTTTAATTATGCAGGAAAAAAATCTGAATTCCTCTTTAAATCTTTTTAGCCCGTATTTTTATCTTTCATAAAGCCCTCAGCAAGAAGGCCTTTCAGTTTTAATTGACATCAGCATGTCTTAGGTTGACGGATTTGGCTTTTCATTGAGTTTCTTTGAATAACACAGTAATTCTGAACCTCGCTGTGAATCTGGGATTAAGGATCATGTTCACCTGTACTTGATGCTGCCTGTTTAACCCATTCCTGTCCAGATATTGATGGAAGCAAATGGAGTTTTTATCAAGTAACCACACTTTTGTGCACAGGGAAATGCGAGTTTTTAACAAAATGACAGAAACTGCCAATTTGATTTGACAAGAAAGGTGTGACCTGTATATAATTAACAAATGTAATGTCTTCTGTAACCAGTGGAACTGCACAAAACCTCTTAAGGCCTGTCGTGTTCGCGAAGGCTAGTGTGGCTGCAGGTTTTCATTCCAACAAAACAGGAGCTCACATGCTGTTTGAACACTCAGACTGATTTTATGAGTAGACTCCGGGATGCCACAGAATGAAAACTTGCAGACATCGTGGCTCCAGACAAACCTTTTTTCCAGGACTGTCCCAAAAAATACCGTCATCCATAAATGAAATCCTGACCGTGCAACATATTTAACTGCTTTGTTTATGTTACATTTTTCTTTTGAATTTTAGTTCTACCATATACCATATAATAAAAATGGCAAAATGCCAGATAACAATACACAGAGTATATACAGTGTCCATAAATACTTTTATGCGTGCACTCTGTCTGTGAGAGTGTAAATGCCAAATGTAACTAAATATGTAATGTTTTAAAGCATCACCTCATTCCTAGAAATAAACGTCATTCCTGAAATATAAAACATATGACTGTGAATTCAGTTTGTGATCAGGTTTTCTTGTGTTAACTTGCATTGAATTATTGTCTATTAATACTGGAGCATCTTCAGAACCAGCATGCACGTTAATGGAGAAATAGCTATTAAACCGTAATTTTAGACAATTAATGACATTGCTTTATCGGGATCATCGCTGTGCCCTGGAACCTAATTTGGTTCTGATGCTATGAGACGTCACATCACTGAACAAGGCAGGCGCGACTCGTCTGTACTGCCACGCTCGAAAAGGCGCGAAAACGCCAACACATAAAGTCAGGAAAGCTTTCAGGCTTGAATTGTTTGCTTGGCATTAATATTACTTAGGAATTCTTATTGAGAGGCTGCTGGAAGTTAGCATCATGCTCGCTGTAGAAATTTTATGGAAAACTGCTTCTTTTAAAGCAAATTAAAGATTGTTTTATTTCAAGCATCGTTCTATTGAGAGAGGCCCTGGACGGCTGGCATGCTCATGATTCTGCTACTATGTTTTACAGACTGTGAGTGTTAAGTGTATGTTAAGCTAGTCGTCGCTGAAAAGTCCCAAAACGGTTTAAACATCATCCCGTGAGCTAATTTTCATCGTCTGCCAGTGACACCGGCCCTTTGCGGATAAGAGCGACATCCCTGCTTTGGACCGATCAGGTCAGGATTTCATGATCATTTAGTTGCTGGATGTGAGAGACTCAGTTTAGGGTAATTTAGGTTAATTCAACCATTCAAGATTTTTTTGGCAAATATCCCTTTATAAAATAACAGAGAAAAGAAAAAATGAATATTAACTGAATATTAATATTAATATTAACTGAAAAGCAATATTTTCTAAATTTCTGCCGGCTACATGTGTTACATGTTACATTACATGGATCTGTGGGCAAAGGACGTATATGAAGGTGGTCTTTCTGGAGAATTTCAACCAATGTGTATGAATTGTAGCTATTATTATGATCGAGGTTAATATAAAGCGCTCATCAGGGTTAAATATAGGGTCATCAACAAGTAAAGTGGTTTCACAGTTAATTTAAACGCTTAAAAACAGATCCACCCAAAAAGAGTAAGTCACTCACATTGAAAAATGGCAGCAGGGCAGCATCAATGCGATACTTTACAAAGCAGCTCGTTCAGTTTGCTATTAAGGCTGTACTCAAAGTGGAGAGTCCAGTTTGAATGGCAGCTTTGCGTTGAGCTGACCGCTGAAAGGTTATTAATGGAATGGATTTATGAAATAATAGCTGTCTTGTTAACCCCATTAACAGAAATCACATAGTTCTTACATAGTAAAGAAAAATCTCCTGTCACCATGTGATCACCTTTTAAGTGAGGAGAGGCGCACATCAAGGACAGAGGCACACCGTCTTATACTTAATGTTTGAGGTTACAGAATTCTTTTATTAATAAAAGATATTGGAAGTGAATTCATTATGGACCTTTAGAAATACTTTGCTTTAAAAATACCGGGTCCTCACACAGTGAGAAGAAAGAAATCTGGTATAGAAAAAAAAGATGCATTGATAATCGTTTTATAATCGCATCGTGGACCTCTGAATCGCAATCGAATTGTGAGGTGCCTAGAGATTCCCACCCCTATTCGTAACGTTAGATGCAGTATGAGACGTTTGTCTAAACACCATAGACTAGAAACAGGGCATTCGTGGGCTGGAGGTTAGGGAACCAGCCCTGTGGCCGGAAGGTCGCTGGTTCGATCCCCTCAGCTGACAGTCCATGACTGAGGTGCCCTTGAGCAAGACACCTAACCCCCAGTTGTTCCCCGGGCGCCATGGATAGTGCTGCCCGCTGCTCCAGGCAAGTGTGCTCACTGCCCCCTAGTGTGTGTGTTCACTAGTGTGCATGTATGTGGGTGTTTCGCTGCACGGATGGCTTAAATGCAGAGGTGCCAAATTTCAAAGTGCCATATTTTTACAACCGAAAGGGCGTCTAGGAACCAATCACATACCAATTGCCAGAGGGGGTCGTAGAGTTTCTGACTGTCACCGTAAATGTCTCCCTTCAGTCTGTGAGGAGACGTGACCCTGAGCAGAAACGTTCTGCGATCTCCTCTTCACTAAGAGTGAATCTGTCATAGCTGCAACGTGATTTTATCGAGAGTGGACCTCCAACAGCTCAGAGTGTTCGTCGTTGTTTCCACAGCACCAGATGATCTCCGAAATCGCATTGAAAGAGCCGTGAGTGCAGCGACACCCGACATGCTCAATCCAGTATGGGATGAATGGCCTTGATGTTGTCTGTACAGCTGGAGGAGGTTCATATTGAGACCTTGTAAAATTACAAACTTTATGCTCATTTAAACCAATTTACAATTCACTGCATGGCTCTGTATTGATTTGAATCACCCTGTAGTACAGTAGTAGGTATAGTAGTAGTAAGAGGCTGAGGGGTGAATTTATCATATTTGGGGAAAATTAAAATGTGGTCTGTGCAAAACATACGGCACACGTTATGTTTTCTTTAGTTCCAGTATATTAAACTCTGATAAATACCTCTGAATATTTATTTTGCTCCAGTATGTCAACTCAGAGAAGTAGAATTTTTGCAAGAAAATTGTGAGGATGTGTTAACTTAAGTTGTCATTTGTCAGGGGGTGTTCAAACTTTTGCATACGACCTTTGGTAACTCCCACAGTGGTTCATAATAACTAGAAGAAACAATCACTGTACCCAGTATTATTGAACACGGACCAAAGTTTAAGGCTGACATTATAAATTTAATGTCTTAATCACAGTAGATTTTCCAGCGTAAATCTCCTTGCAGTTCTTACGTGTGAACTTTATGGTCTGTGTGAGTTGTCCTCTGGGAGCTGGGCGAGCTGTGGCCTGTAGCATGTACGGGTCATTTAAAATGTTAAAAGCTGAAGGGAGGCCAGGACACTGAAGCTGTAAATAGCAACATGTCCACCGTCGCTCTCGCAGAAACCACCAGAAACATGATCTGCCTCTTTTTTGCCTCCAAAAAAAACCTCAGAGTTTCGACCCTGTTAATCGCTGTACTTGGCGTTTAAGAATGTGTTCAGTGTAAGGATATGTGTAGTGTGATGATTGTGGTTTGTCATTTCTCTATATAAGCTATATCTCTAGCCATAGATGTGTGTGTGTGTGTCTATAGGTCTGTATATGTGTGTGTGTGTGTGTGTGTCTGTGTGTGTGTGTGTGTGTGTGTGTGTGTGTGTATCCCTGCTGCCAGAACAAAACCTCGTATCTCAGTTTTTACAGTTTTTCAGTTTTTGGTGTACTTTGAAAATGTGTGTTGTCTTTTACATTTTGTGTATATTTCATGATGAATAGACCAAAAGAAACAGCCCAAAATTACTTGGAAAAAATCCTGGTTCCATTAACTTGCATTAAAAGTAAAGTATGTTTTTTTTCCTTCTCCTGTGAAGTTACCATTTTGGAGATACAAGGTTTTGTTCCAACAGTAGCTATGTATATGAATGTGTGTGTGTGTGTGTGTGTGTGTATTTATATATATATATATATATATATATATATATATATATATATATATATATATATATATATATATAAAATAAAATAAAAGAAAGAAACTTTAATTTACGTCAGTGTAATGCAGTTTTGTTCAGAGTCATTTTGGACCACTTCTTTTTGCCCATTTGTTATTTGCACAGTGTAAAGCGCAGCTGCAATTTTAATTTGCTGTAAAAATCAGTAAAAAGAACTTGCAAGGTTTATAAATGACAAGGACGACGTGAATGAAATTTAGTTTGTTTACATGTGTTTACATATCATTTATAAAGGCTTAATTATTTGGTAGTTTGGCTGTAGTTGGGGTCTTTTTGTGCACTGTAGTCTGGCAGAGGGTGTGTAAGCAGCCCTGCTGGAGCTAATTATCGTATCTGAGTGAGAAACCTACACCAGCGTGCTGGAGTTATTGAAAGTGCTCGTAGCTGACAGCTGAACTCCAGCAGCTAACTTTAGAGGGGCCTTTTCTGGAGGCGTGAGTCAGGCCGCTTGCATGCCACGCCAGGCAGCGTATGAGAGTAAACCAGGCCGCCGTGGTTTAAAACAAGTACACAGTTTTCAAAATCAGTAGTCCCTGAAAACCAGGTGACCCAAATTTCATTCTGTAGGTTTATACCAGAGCTACAAGGCTAATGTAGTTAACAAGTAATGGAAGCTTGGCATAGCTAAAAACAGTGGACTGAATTTTTATAATAAGAGCATTATCATAAACCACATTAGCAAGCCTATTTCTTATTACTGTGAGATAAACGTGTGATGATTTAGTCAAAGACTGTAATTAATTTATTAAATGTACAGTCAAAGTGGAATTAAGTTCGTTGTTTGGTGTCAGGAAACAAAGCAGAAAACATATTTAACAGAAACTTCAACAACTAAGTATACATTTTTAACGTGTCTCCGCTTTAATTTATTACAGCTTTCAGTGTTTCCTCTAGGATTCTTTTCAGCAGCTGTGGAAGGCCATCCCCACCAAAGATGGGGTCAAGGCCGCCACCTCCGGCACCACTCCCACTCCTTTTCTTTACTGTCTAGCCACTGAAGATCAGGCTCAGGCCATCAATCTAACCTGTTTCATTCACTGTTTTCTCACTGTAAACAAACAAGATACACTGTCCTGAACAGTAGCTCACCCTCGTTGGCCAGCTGGCAGTCATTAGCACAATACCACGAGCAAGTAGCCAGGATAAAACAGGTAAACAGTTCTTTTTGACCCACTTTATTCATGCAGTATATTGCCAAAAGTATTCACTCGTCTGCCTTCAAATGCATATGAATTTGAGTGACATTACATTCTTAATCCATAGGGTTTAATATGATGTCGGCCCACCCTTTGCAGCTGTAACAGCTTCAGCTCTTCTGGGAAGGCTTTCCACAAGGTTTAGGAGTGTGTTTATGGGAATTTTTGACCGTTCTTCCAGAAGAGCATTTGTGAGGTCAGGCACTGATGTTGGACGAGAAGGCCTGGCACACAGTCTCCGCTCTAATTCATCCCAAAGGTGTTCCATCGGGTTGAGGTCAGGACTCTGTGCAGGCCAGTCAAGTTCTTCCACACCAAACTGGCTTATCCATGTCTTTATGGACCTGCTTTGTGCACTGGTGTGCAGTCATGTTGGAACAGGAAGGGGTCGTGCCCAAACTGTTCCCACAAAGTTGGGAGAATGAAATTGTCCAAAATCTCTTGGTGCTGAAGCATTAGGGCCCGAGCTCAACTCCTGAGAAACAACCCCACCCGATAATCCCCCCTCCACCAAACTTTACACTTGGCACAATGCAGTCAGACAAGTACCAATGCCCTGGCAACCGCCAAACCCAGACTTGTCCATCGGTTTGCCAGACAGAGAAGCGTGATTGAGTCCAGTGGCAGCGTTTTACACCACTGCATTCAACACTTTGCATTATGCTTGGTGATGTAAGGCTTGGATGCAGCTGCTTGTCCATGGAAACCCATTCCATGAAGCTCTCTACGCTGTTCTTGAGCTATTCTGAAGGCCACATGAAGTTTGGAGGTCTGTAGTGATTGACTCTGCAGAAAGTTGGTGACCTCAGATTCAGATTCCTTTATTGATCCCAGGGGGAAATTGCAGAACGAAAGAACATGAACGGGAGCTACTGTAACAGGCAGCATGCACGTTCGCGCATGCGCACACTTTGTGCACTGTGCGCCTCAGAGTCCACCGACCCAGGCCTAGGTGCTTGATTTTATACACATCTTGCTTCATGAACTCATTTCAGGTGAAAGTCCTCCAGCGTCTCTCTTGGTAAACCAGTCTTTTAATAGAACGTCATTAATTAGTGACGCTGACGTCTATTAAAATGATCAGAAGCACAAAACACTGAAGGTAAACAGTTTCCATCAGGGAGAACCGAGTGGCTCTGAAATAAGTTTTTGATTCAGTTTAAGATTTATATGCAACTTTAAACTCAGGATCACAGATGAGCTCCTTTACTATGTTGATCTGTAGGCGTCTGTTCATAAACATAAACCAGCCCAAACTCATTTACTATAAAATGAAATGGTGTTTGTAGAAATTCAGAAAAAGCCGCGTCAGTCTCGACTGCATATGTGGACATATTTCTATATTGAGCTCTATTTACACAAAGTTAGGTTAGTTCATCATTTATGTTGAACAGACTCTCCCAAAGTTTTACGCTGCTGCGCTGACGTTGAACCGCGTGCTGCACTGGGTCGGTATGACCAACAGGTCAAAACCAGCTCTAAACAAAGTGACCGCTGGGCCCTGATTGGTGCTCTGGCTTTGCGCTTCTTTCATTTTGACATGTTACGTTTTTATACACACAGAAACCAAAAGGAACGACAGATTTCTCAAAATGTAGGAGGAAAAAGTCAGATATTAGACTCTGAAATGTAGTGGAGTGAAAGGAAAAAGTTGCCTAAAATGGAAAAACTTCAGTACAGATACACGAAAAAACTACTTAAGTACAGAAGCTAATTACATTTACTTGGTTACTGTCCACCACTGATAATGAATAACCTGTACTTGATGGATGCTTTGACTGGAAATTAGATACATGAAAAGTGATCTCAGATGTTTGCACAGTATCCTTCAGTTACCTGTTGGCTGTAGTTGCCTATGTGCAAAACTAAAAAAACAACTTTGGATGCCAGATGTGTTTTAGCTGATCAGCTGTTTAGGATTAGATTAGACACTGTGTAACAGATATACAGTACATTAAACTGCAGTAGAATTGAGAAATGAGAAAGGATGGAAAAAGACATTCTATAAGCTTCATGAAAACAAATCTGACATTGTTTATGCAGCGTAATATGCTTGTGGTATGTGTGATTCCTTGCTCACACTACTGTGTATATGGTTCTGTGGATTGTTTGTAAAATACTATCAAATGGCTGTAATGGTTGTGTTTTTTGGCAGTGCTCCCGGCTCCCGCTCCAATATCAGTCCGTTTAGAAATGCACCACGTAGAGCCAGAGAATACAGGGTGGATGTTGGCGAGCATTTCACGTCTTTCATCGTAACTCAGTGCTGTGAGACTGGGCCAAATGCCAATTGTAGAAACTATGCTTTTTGCAAATAAACACAGGAGCGAGCCTACTGTCACAGTTTGTTTTATAAAAGAGCAGAAATGCAGAATTTGTAAGCATTTGCATTCGGAGTTATTATAACAGTGTTGAATCAGCTGGAAAGTGACTGTATGTTTCCAAACTGCCGTTTAATGGTGGTTCTGATCATTGTTTCTCTATAAAACAGGTCCTGTTGACGATCTACTGTTTGCCTTTAACCTCACGCATCATGTTTTTATTAGGAATTAGGTCAGACTCTAAGTAGGCCACTCCAAAGTATTTACTGTTGTGCTCTCTGGCCACTGTGGTATTGTTTGTGTTATGTATCTGGGGTTGTTTTAATCCTCTGAAAAGGTCCAGAGACAATCTCTTTAGAAAATTCTTTTTGAAAGCGGTTCTCTGCTTCTTGAGTTTTCTGTGCTGCGTCTCCTGTCGTCAAACGGAGGCAAGCAGAGCCCCACCCACTGTAGGCCTGGTATTCTTTAGATGGTATTTTGTGTGCAAAAGACCAGTTAAATATTGACCAGAATGTCCGTTTGGTACAGTCCACCCAAAAACCTTCTGTTACATGTTTATAGATCATATTTTTGGACACTTTAGATTGGACTGAAGTTCTAATCAGATGTTTTCATCCCAGTCCTGATATACATGCTTTAATATCTGGCATAATACCCAAACCAGTCTGGCAGTTGTATTTACACTAGTGATGCACTGAAATGAAAATTCTTGGCTGAAACCGAAATTCAGGACACGCTGCGCTGAAACATCTGACAGTTAATAAAAACATTTTGTGTGAAATAAATCATCTAAAATTATTACATTTGTTAGGGTACAGCATTTGCCATGAAATCCAATGTCCCCCTTTTTTTCCCCTGAAATTTCTTTTCTCAGTTTTCTTTCTTTAGTCAAGTCATAATGTTTACATATTCAAGGTTTATTATAGACATGCTGCATTATTTTTACTGCCATGGCTCATAAACAGTTGTACGCAAAGGTTTAGGCACCCTCGGTCAAATTACATGTGTTGTTGAAAAGGGATGTTTGAGGAAAAAATGATCAGCATTTGATGACGAGAACACCTTGCCCACTGTTAAGCATTGGAGTTGATCTATAATGCCCTGGGGTTGGGTGGCAGCGAGTGGTACAGAAAATGTAGGGAAAGAAAAAAAAAAGTCAACTAAATATCAGCAATTCCTGGACTCTAATGTTCCATGGTCAGTGCAGAAACCGACAATGGAGAACTGTCATTCAAGGCAATTCCACTGTTTTTTAGATTTTTATTCACACTGGCTGTTGTAGTCTGCATATTGAGCAAGTGCTCTCAAACTTGTAGTGGAGAAATTACTGGGTATTGTGTTTCCTCTTGATACTCAATATCAACAGTGATTATGAATCACTGATCTAATGTCCCTCATAGAAACTGTGAAACATTTCAACATAACCAACATTTTCAGCGTTGATCCGCTCAGACTGTTTAAACACGTCTGTCAAGACTGGTTGTTGGGATAGTGTAGTGGTTCACACCTCAGCCTTCTACGCTGTAGACTGGGGTTCAATCCCCACCTGGGTAAACACCCTACACTATACCAATAAGAGTCCTTGGGCAAGACTCGTAACACCACCTTGGCCTACCTATGTAAAATGATCAAATTGTATGTCGCTCTGGATAAGAGCGTCAGCCAAATGCCGTAAATGTAAATGTAAAGACTGGCACAGGGAAGCAATCAAAGCTTTGTATTCAATGTTAATTCATTTAAGGTGGAAATTAAAATACGAATAGGAAGCTGATGAGCTAGAAGCTATCATTGTAATTGAGAGTGAAAGAAACTGTGTTTTAACCTCTTCAACTCCTTGGGACCACCAGCACTTCAATCATATTCTTCATAACTTTCATATTTCATAAGCTAATTCAGAAGCTGGGTATCGTATGAGAGCTGTAACTCTTCTTTCCAGTCAAATAGATGGTGATGTAATTTTAAACCCTTATAATAAAAGAAGCTGAAGTCACAATTTTTTTTTCTACTGAAAGTCGACCCATTTTTCCACAAATCTGGGCTCTAAACTATAAACAGACGGCGACTCTTCAGTGATCTGCGCTGTAAAAATGATTTTTATAAAATAATACAAAGAGTGTCTAAGATTTTTGGCTTTCAGTGGTAAATTGTGAGCATATAGCAACAGATGTTCTGTTAATTTGAGGGGAGTTTTTCAAAATAAATTTCAGAACAAAATATGCCCTGGAGAATAAGGGGTTAAATCACGATTTCTTATTTTCATTAACATTTCATTTAAATGCTTTATATAGTTTTAGATTTTGCCATGTTTTTGTGATTGAAAAGAAGTTGAATAAATAATCGCACATTCTCAGCAATGTTAATAAAAATTCAGATTGTCAGTATCAAACAATATTATCGGCCAACCAAAACATCAGTCGGCCTTACTGGATACTTCTGCAGTTTTAAGTTTTGTAATGATTTTTTTTTTTTGAGACAAATTCTTTTTTTTTTTTTTGTTTCACACTGAAGTCTGTTGGTTAAAATGTGGATATAAAATAAGATGTAAAGCCACCGTGAGATGTTTGCTTCCTTACTGAAATTGGTATTTTTGTTCCTCTTTAGGAGTTGACAGACCTACAGAGGGACCCGCCTGCCCAGTGTTCAGCAGGACCAGTGGGAGAAGACTGTAAGCACTGAAAAAATGACCAGATCAGTGACTGAATGAATACTTGTACTAATTATTGCATGAAAATGCAACTTAGCATCCAGTCTTTCCAGCCATCACCCTTTATTTTGTACTTAGATGATGCAACAGCAGCCAATACCACCACACCCCTGACATCACTGAGATACTGTAATGTAGTAACTCTGTTATTTCATGAAATATAATGATACTGTTATGTTTTTCAGTGTTTCACTGGCAGGCAACAATAATGGGGCCGGTAAGTACATTTGTTTTTCCCTTGGAGATGTTTTGCTATTTCTTTCCTCAGTTTTCTTTTCTTTCCTCATTTCATACTGTTTACACACTTGAGGTTTGTTATAAACATACTGCATTACTTTTACTGCTATGACTCATATACAGTTGTCTGCAAAGGTTTAGACACCCTTGGTCAAATTACATGTTTTGTTGGAACAGAAATCGAACTCTTGGGCTGCTGTGACCAAAGGTGTTTTTGGAGAAAAAAGCATTTGATGACAAGAACACCTTGTCAGCTGTTAAGCATGGGGATGGATCTATAATGCCATGCGGTTGGGTGGCAGCCAGTGGCATAGAAAATGTAAATCAAAATGTAAAATCAAAAAATGTAAAAATCAAAAATTTCTAATAAATCCTGGAAGCTAACGTCCCACAGTCAGTGAAGAAACTGAAAGAGAAATGCGGTTTGATATAACAAAACAAAAAAAAAGATTCTAAACACACCTCAAAATTAACCATGAAATATACCAAAAAACAGAAAGATTAAGGTTTTGAAATTGCCCTCAGTGCCCCGACTTGATTATTGAAAATCTGTATTCAGATCTCAGACATGATGTATGTGCACGACCTATGAGTATTTCTGAATTAAAAGTAGAAAACTTTGGGGAAAAAAATCATACATCATGAATAAAAAGACCACAAAAACCATTTGGAGGCTGTGATTTCAGCCAAAGGGGGTCTTACAAGGTGCTGACAAAATTGATTCAACATGTTAAATTGTTTACAACTGTAAAGACACTGTAACATGTCGACTAGGCTCAGTAAGATAATCTGGCTACAACAGTCGTAACTTTGTCAATGCATAACTGATGTAAAATTACAACATGCTTTTGTTATCTCTGGCAAACCGACATCTAAGAGTAAACTGACGGTTCATTCTTTGGAATGTTTTTAGAACGACAGTCCGTATCAAGGCGGCGTCTTCTTCCTCACAATCCACTTCCCTACGGACTACCCCTTCAAACCTCCTAAGGTGAATCACAAATCTCAGCCAAGTGTTCTGAGTCTCCAGCACAGCTGGCAGTGTTATGTTCTTAATCTGTGTGTTTTTGTTTGCAGGTTGCATTCACAACAAAGATCTACCACCCCAACATCAACAGTAACGGCAGCATCTGTCTCGATATCCTGCGGTCCCAGTGGTCTCCTGCCCTCACTGTATCGAAAGGTAAGGCTTTAGTTGAGGATGCGTTGAAATTGTGATCTATATAAATATATGACACTTAAACAATAGCACAGGGGTCAGCACCCAAATGAAAAAGAAGAGCCATTAACCACCTTGTGAGCCACAATATTTTATGTCCATTTTGCCGTCTTCACAGTAAACATGTGTCAGTATGTGCTGATGTACTAGTAAAGGCCAAAAATTTAACAAACGAAAAGTTTTAGCTCAGCTATAGCCACTTTTCTCACATCTCAGTCAGGAAACCTTTCCTCAAAAGTAGAAATTTTTCTTGTAAAATGTCTCTCAATGTTTGACTGTTTTACGAGGCTGAAGTCACTTCTCATTCACCAGCTTCTTGTTCAAATTTTCCCATTCCACCTTAAATGGTGCCTGCTGAGAAGCTGGCGAATGAGAAACTGACTTTAGCTTCATGACTTTTTAGTGTTTGACAGTTTCTCGTTGCAGATTAAATGTATCAGGAAACCAGCTGGAGTGATTATAAATGCAAAAAAGTCCATTTATGTCCAAATTATTCACGTTTGTCTTAAATCTTACTCTTTGCATTTTCATTAGCTTCTGTGTAGGCGAGATTGTTATCTGCTTTGCTATGGTGACCAGCAATCTTTAACCTTCATGGTTAAAGGGTGATTTAGCAGTTATACAGTACATTAACTCCAGCTTTTAATACGATTTATTGTTAAAACTGTTAGAACGATCAGCAGCGCTTTATTTTTCTGCAAAGGAGGGTCATTTTATTATTTCCTAAAAATTGAATTATGCTGAGGAGTCGCAACAGGACAGTAGAAGAGCTGCGTGTTGCCAACCCCTGCAATAGCACAAGATAAAGCATGTAGCATCACAAATAACATCACGGCTTTTTGTGGATGTTAATTTTTTATTAATGATGCTGCAAAATGAGATTTCTTGGCTGTAACAGAAACTAAATTTGGGATGCACTTGGCTGAATCTAATTATTACAATATATAGGCTACAGTTTGTGCCATGGGCTTATGCACTTTTGCTTGGTTGTGAATTTTTTCATAACTTCAAACACTCAGGCGACAAATAGCATTAGCATGCTGACAGAGGCTTTCATTTTTGCCTTGTTTGTTTTGCCGTATTCTGCTTATCGAGTTGATGTTTGTTTTTTAAGTGCTATCATTGCACAGCTGAAAGAATTCTGTATGGTAGAGTGGGCAAAAATGTATCGCAGTAGATGTCAGAAACTGGTATACACTTACAGTAACAGGGCAACACTAGTTACTTGACATTTCACTTTATTTTTTTAAATAAATGACTGCAGAGTCAAATATTCTATTGTTTTCGTTCTACTACGTTTAACTTTACATACTGTTTAACTGAAGATCAAAAACATTACATGACATGTACTTCTTAACATGACTGTAGTGACTTTTAGTGTAAGAAGAAAATGTGAATGTGATTTTTTTGCCGAACTGTTGCTGTAAGGCCGAAACATACTCCACCCAAGGAAGCGAACGCAGACGACAGACTTCAAGCTGTGCAGACAGGGTTTCACACATGGTTGCATTCAAAAATGTGTTAAGACGCATTTCATAATGCAACGTAAGGGCGAGCTGCATTCTGAGCATCACAGCAAGGGGCGCTTTAACAACAGCTAAGCCTGACTAAGCGGTCCTGTACCGCCAGCCATAGCACATGACCACTTAAGTCTCACGCAAAGATGGCAAAAAAATATGATTAACTATCACATTTCCAATCCAAGAGAAGAGGTAAAGTAGCTCACTCTCCTCTGCTGTCCATGTTTAGCTGTTGAGGCTGCTGGAATAACAGTAGATCCCTCTCTAATTTGTACTCTTATTGCCCCCTTCAGTACTGAGTATTTTAACTTCCACAGCAACTTAAGAACGTGCAGAAGGACAGAGCGTTTGCAGTGCGTTGGCTGAGCGCTGTCATTTGCGTTCACGTCCTTGCATAAAGTATGTTTCTGGCCTAACACCTATGACCGTGAAGTAAATAAGTGTGACAGTGTAAACGTGTGTTGAGGTCATGCTGTTCTTTTCTTGCAGTTCTCCTCTCAATCTGTTCGCTGTTATGTGATCCGAACCCAGATGACCCACTAGTGCCTGAGATTGCACACACGTACAAAGCTGACAGAGAAAAGTGAGTGAGACTCCAGTAATACAGCCAACATTATAGCAGAGTGCTTATCTGATTACCTGTTAGAACAGATGTAGGACTAGTATATGTTAAGCTGTTTATGAGAACACTTAAGTAAGGGATAAGCTGTGACGGAGTGCACGGTTAAACGAAACTAATCCGCAACAGGCTTGTCTGATGAGTTACCTCCCTGGAGTGGATTAATTTTTTATAACCATGCATCGTCAATCAGTTTACCCTGCTTATACCAACTTGTCAACGATTATGCAAGGACAACACACTGTAATCTGTTTTAGGTTGCACTGTATGGCCAAAAGTTTGTGGACACCTGCTCATCCAGTGTTTATCCCAAAATCAAGAGTATTAAAAAGGAGTTTGTCCCCCACTGTTACTGTAACTGTGTCTGCTCTTCAGAGAAGGCTTTAGACTATGGAGGTGGTGGAACGTTGCTGTGAGGATTTGATTGCATTCAGCAGCAGGAGCACTACTGAGATGAGGTATTGAGGTTGGATGAATAGTTCTAGATCACAAACGCCACTCCAACTCAACAAGGTATTGGTTGGTTCTCTTTCACTCCAGAGAATGCACTTCCAATACTCCACAGCCCAAGGCTGAGGGGCTTCATACCCCTCTTGCCTACACTTGGCATTGGACATGGTGACCTTAGGCTCATTCAGCAGCTCCAGAGCCTCCTATTTTATTTTCAAAGCTCTTTTATGGAGACTATACAAGCTGTGTGTGCATTTAAACTCCTGTGTCAGCAGCAAGTACACCATAATGCAGCTAAATTCATTATTAAGAAGCAGCGTCCACAACGTTTTGGACATAAAATGTATGTTTAATATTGTGGTATTTTAGTGGATGTTGTGTTTAAATATTGTTCAATGTTTTCATTTTAATAAGTAATATATTACAACTGTCGATGAGAACAAGCACTGTGATACAAACCCACGATGCCCTGCAGCCCACAATACTACTCACCGCTGTGGCACTAGATTTAAACCACACATTTTCACCCGTCAGAATCGAGAATTCTACAGTGCCGTGGTCTAAACTGAAATACATGATTATACTATGTTAGAAGAGCAGATCTGTAAAACATCGACACACATTAGACCAATCAGAATTCAGTACCATGATGTGAACTAGGTGGTCAAAGTTAACATCTTAACACAATAAATTATTTACACTACTCGTGTTTTAAAAAACTTTAAGCACATTCTCCTAATTTGACTCTTCAAACTGTAGTAGTGCAGACTGAAACCTAGTTGTAGGCCAGGTACCCTAATCCCAGCTGAAGTGCACTTCCCCTCAAGAGGCGTCTCTGTAATAAAAATCCACCAGCCGTATGAACGAGAATGAGAGGCTACAATCGTGGAGGAGTTGAAACCTTTCACTGTACATGTGATTTATATGATATATACGCTCATTGGATGGAACATGCAGCCACTGCTGCTCTCACTGGACGTAGTGGTAAAAGTTGAAAACTGCTCAACCTGTGGATTTTTCAGGTTAATGTGAATAAAAATGATAAAAAAATGATGTTATTGAATTATTAAAAGTAATGAATGGATTATAATATCTATTACATAATGGAACAGAAATCTTTCTGTTTAGAGCCAAATTTGTGGTAGTTAGACAAATGTGATAAATTGTTTGACAGTGTTACTATAAACTAATATTATATTTAAAAAAGTCTGGTTCCATTGACAACACACAGCACACGAGCAGCTGGATTTCAGCCTGGACTACTATGGACGATTTGAAGGGTCAAATATGCTATTGAATATTTCACTACTAGTCTATTAAGTCATTTTGCATCATACAGACTGAGCTGTTTATGTGACAGCATCTGTTTCTCCTCTTTTTGTCCAGGTACAACAGACTAGCGAGAGAATGGACGCAAAAGTACGCCATGTGAGAGTGCCTACACCTGCTGGAACACTGCAGCGAGCAAAACGGACAGAGGAACCTGTTTTAACGTTTTTGACACGGGACGAAAGAACAAGGTGGAGGACAGATCAACACCAAACCTTTGGCTGGGAGGAAGCAGAGAGCGGAGGGGAAGAGACCGGAGACCACCTTTGAACGTCGGCCGCCGCGTGCTGCGAGCTGCTGCCGGACCGGTGCCTGGATACATGAGCCTGAAAAGAGCCTGGAAAAAAAACAGGAAACTTCTCTGGAAAACGGGACACCAGGCTACCACAAACCCAGGAAATTAGACTTCTTTTGACTATTAGTACTACTACTGCTGTTATTGTGATTGACTCTTTCTCAGTGTTCCTGTTTCCACTGTTTTTCTCATTCGGATTCGTTAATGCGCCCATGCCACCACTTCCTGGATGAAGGTGAAGGGCTTGGCCTCTCTGATAGATACATCCTCTCCTTTGAGTTTCTGTGGATACCCTTTGGTTTTGTGTATGTGTGCGTGTGTTGGACATGTAACGCTATACACTCAGGGCACGAAACAGTTAAACTCCACTTTTCATCATTTTTAAGTTAAACTCTCTTGTTTATCAAGTTAAAATATATCTATACACAAAAACACTTTGTCAGGCAGAGGAATCTCAGTCATGTGATTATTTAATTAAACAACACAATATATGTGTAACAATATGTTACTAGGGCTGCACGATATATATGACATATGTTAGTGAAGTATTAATGTGACATACAGCACTGTGCAAAGTCCACCCTTCAAATTTGTTAACAGAAAAATACACAGTAGCCCCAACGACTACTACTTCCGTTCTTTCCAGGAGACTCGCTTTCAGTTGTTCAGAGAAATCTGCAGGGATATTTTTCCACACCTGCAAAGTTCAGTCTTAGAAGTCGGTTGCACTTTCTGCTTCTCACAATCCCAGCAATCTCACATTCAGAGTACCTAAAGAACACCAGCAGCTTCTTTGTTTTGTCTACGACCTTCTTTCAGTAAGAGCTTCTTGAACAGCAACACATCCTTTCAGACCGAGCACCGAGGCGTCTTCTCACAGTGGAGGGATGGGCAGAAACACCTGTGGATGTTTTCAGATCTGAAGCAGCTTGATTTTTCTCCTCTCTCTCAAAGATGAAAGCTTTAAGTGCTGTTTATTTGATGAGGTCAGTTTTGGTGGTCTTCCAGGTTTTGCACTGTTGTTAGGGGCCCCAATTTTTTGAAATCCATTTTTTTTTTTGCTTATTACCCTTACTTTCCTCTTCTTAAAGGCATGATATTCTATCAGAAATATCTCCTGAAAAATGAATAACTTGGACTAATAAATGAAGGGTGGTTTCTCACTTTTGCACAGTGCTGTAGTTAAAGATTGGCCTGCAAAAATGATCTTTGTTGGATCACATATACAACTTAATTCATCAAAATAGCCACAAAAAAACTTGGAAACATCTGGAACTTTGGTCACGACACTCAAAGCAAAATATAGTGATTTGTTTAAAGGGACAGTTATAGTTCCCCCCTTCAAGATGCATCATCAGAAGGGAGTTTTCCCTCCTATTCATGCATGAGTGCCTCTTTAAGGGCTTATTTACATTGCAAGGCTTGACTGTGTCTCTATTGTGAAAGCCAGCATTGCAATAAAGATTAATGATATATTGTGCAGCCCTATTCACATTCGCACAACACAAGCATATTTTGTTACATGTCTTGAGTGGGTATTTGTGTGTTTGATGGCCCTTCCCTTTGACTCAAGATGACTGCAGTCCCAGGAGTAAAAATACTTCAGTCGTTCAGGTGGCACTGCCTGGCTGCTCTTTTCATGAGCTTATATGGACAGTTTATGATTAGCTTGTTTTCAAATATCGGTTCATTTGAGGCAAGGCCTTACTTTTGTTCCTCTCTCTCTATCACCATGTCTTCTTATGCTTTGAATGTTCACAGGTGACCGTAGGTAGCACCCTTAACCAAGAACCCCCCTACCGTATTACTAATCAGAGGGGAAAATCATAAAATAGTCGTCTATTCGTCTTCACCCTCACGTTTTCTGGCCACAAAGGGGAAGAAAAAGGTTTTATTTTTTAATCACACCTCCCATGTGTGCTTGGATTGGAGTTTCCATGCCAGATTTTCTAAGCTTAAAACCACATCGTCTGCATGTGCATGTTTATCGGAGACGTGTATAAGTATCGTTTAGGTGAGTATTGTAATTTCGCTTTAGGAACCGAGGCCAATTTTCCATGCGTGTTTTTTTTAAAAATTCAGCTTGTGGAAAAATTGTCAAAGCAATATTGTATCTGAAGATATTGAAAAGTGGGCCGAAATCTGTATGGAAACTCCACCATTTCCACAAAAACGAAAAAAAAAAAAACGTGTAACTGTCTCTGGGCCGCATGAATGCCGCAGTATGCTTTTGACATTTACTTTTCTTCTACTACTAAATCTGTGAGAAAGAGTGTAATCTTTAGTAACCCTTAGATGCTCTTGTTTCTAGAGCCACTAATACTATATACTAGATTTGTGACTGACCGTAGATGGTATATTTGATGTAATGACCAACACATGTTCTGGACTGAGGTATTTTACTTTATTGGTTTCTAGAAACACATCGAACCTACAAGAATCTCTGAAGCAGATGGCAGATGACTGGACAGCCAAGGGGAAAATGAATAGATTCTTTGGCTGAACTGAAACGTTGGGTTTCTGAACCTGATCCACCTGTACGAAGCCAGGGATTTGGTTAAAGGCTGTTTTAGCAGTTACCCTCACTCTTACCTTCATGTGCTGCTCGTGCCACAATCCGCCCCAATTCTTTTCTCCCAGTGAAAGGCTGATTTCGGTTCTCTGATGGATGGAATAATTTAGCGAAAACTCAAATGTTTCCCAGATTTAGTCCCATCAGCCAAGAAATGCTAGAAGGACTGCTTCTTCAGTTGGGTTTAATAGTCTCAACTAGATTTGTGTGTGTGGTTTCTTACACTGTATGACATAACTTATGTCATTATGTCATACCATTTCATAGCCATGTATGGCATACAGTGTCTGAAAAAGCATGTATGCAAATCTGTTTGAACTTATTGATGCTATAAACTTCCATTATTTTGCTACGTTAGCCTTGTAGCTTCATTGCAAGACTAAAGAAGCAAACCTATGACTGCAGACATGTCTTGGCTGATTGACTACATTTTCGTCAAACAATAATCGAAGGTTTAGCAGCACATAGAGTCGTTATGTGCCGCTACAGCAGGTGGGAATAGTTCATTAGATTTCATCAGTTTCCGACTAGACAGGCCTTCTCAGCTGGGGGTCTGGGGGAAGTGTCTGTTAACTGATTTGTGGATGTTCAGTGCACTTGCTGTATGGTGTTCTGGAGCGCTTTTGAATGTACGATGTGAATGAAGCTCCTGTCTTGGTGACGGAGCAACTCCGACGTTTGCTGCTTTTTCTTTGCTCACGTTGATGTTTTTCCCAGTGCTAACGGATGTGTTTTGTCATCACTGTGGCAGTATTGAAGGAATAGTTCAGTGAAAAATCACATTTATGCAGATGCTGAAAATGCAGACTGCAGTTTGCTTCTTGCGTTTGCACTGGTGTTAGCATCTGGTTTGTGCTGTCCTAAAAGCCGGAATGCATCTGAATGTCTGCAGTTGACATTGCGATGCCTGGAAAAAGAGCAGAAATGAACCAGAGTGAATGGAACATACAGAGCCCGGCTGGTGACGTCCTATATAAATAGCATGTTTAGTAAGGTGTGGAAATAACATAATTAAGTCGTGGTACAACTTAGTAAGGCGTGTGAACGAGATTCTAATGCGTGGCCACAGCTTGTTAAAGTGTGGGAATGAGATAATTAAATCATAGCTATGACTTAGTAAGGTGTGGGAACGAGATTCTAATGCGTGGCCACAGCTTAGTAAGGCGTGGAATTAAGATAATGAGTCCTGGCTACGACTTAGTAAGAAGTAGGAACAAGATCCTAATTCGTGGCTACAATGTAGTAAGGCATGAGAATGAGATCCTAGGCGGGAGAATGAGATAATTAAGTCCTGGCTATGACTTAGTAAGGCGTGGGAACGAGATTCTAATGTATGGCCACAGCTTAGTAAGGCATGGGAATGAGATCATGCCTTATTATCGCATTATCGCATTCCCACACCTTACTAAGTAATGGCCTCACGTTAGGATCCTGTTGCCATGACTTAATTATTTCATTCCCACTCCTTACTAAGATGTGGCCATGCGTTATTTTTATTTATACAGGATGTCACCAGCAGGGCTTCGTAAGAATGTTCTAGATTCTTTTAACAATAACACACGGCAGTGAAACACTGCATGACTGTGTCTGATGTTATTATGTCATACTTTTAGATTGTCTTCACTCTTAAAAAAGATGGTTCTTCAAGGGTTGTTTATTAATGAAAATGGTTCTGAATAGAACCTAGAACACTCCTAGAACCCTTTGTATGATTAAAGGATTCTTTGCATTGCAAAAGGCTGCTTTAGAGTGATGGAGAATGTGTTTTACATGGTGTTATATAGAACCTTCTTGAAAAGGGCTCTGTGTAGGACCAAAAAGGGTTCTTATTGTTGCGATGTCAAGTTTGTTACAACAGAAGAACCCTTTTTTGGTGCTATATAGAAACTTTTTAATGTGATGAGCCCTTTCACAATGCAAGGAACTTCTTAATCATACAGAAGGTTCTTGGAGTGTTCACGGTTCTGTTTAAAACCACGTCCTTTGCTAAAGAACCCATGACGCACTTTGAGGCAAATAGACGCACTTTGAGGCAAATGTGTGAGTATTTAGGGAAATTCTGTCGATTTTCCACAGTTTCTGTATAATTCGGTGCTTAAGATGTAAACAAAGTCGTTCAGGCATCGAGCTGCATATATCCATTCATTGTAATACTTTCAGTGAAGGAGCTTTAAGAGACAAACTCTTCAGATGTCGGGTTCCTATCACCACCACTGTGAACAGTTCTGACCCAGTTAAGTTTCTCTTTGCACAGAGCGTTTCAGATCAAACCTCTCTGAATGGCTGTTTACATTTATGATGCTTTATTTATGCAGGAATTGTAAAAAATGTGTGGAATTCCCCTTTAATATGTCAGCCATTTACTAATAGCTGTATTAGCCTGTGGCTCCAGTGCAAAACTTTATAAGCAAACATGTCTTGGCTGATTGACTAACTTTGGGGTAAGAGTTGAATTGTGTAAATGCCCCCCAAACTATTCCTTTAAAGCTTCTAAGTCGTGCCCCTTGTAGCTTTTTTTTAATGTATTTATTAATGTACTATTTATTTGTCGTCTTCCAACCAATTGAAGCTGGAATGCAGTCAGTGGCAGTTGTACGTTCCTCTCCGATGAGGTGTTCGGTGGGGTTGGAAGTGGCTCTGGGAGAGAAAAACAGAAGTAGTGCTGGAACAGGTCACACACAGCAGTACACGGCATTGCTTTGCACTCTCTACTCAACCTTCTCCACAGCCATTTTGCAAGATATCAGGGATTTCTCTCTCGTTTTCCATTCTCTCGCCTCTCCCAGCGTCCTCAATAAAGAATCTTAGCCTTAACCGTCAATGTATAACCAACCAGAGCTGTACTGTAAAAAAAAAAGAAACTAAAACAAAAAAACTAACAAAAAAAAAAAAACAACAAATCTCATTTATATGTTCTTTTATTTGTTTCTTTTTGCCCTCTAGAAGGGTTGAAGGTTTGATTTCTGCAAGGAGAGCAGTGCACTGGACTGCTACTGTACCTCCTATGTGTACGCCCACACTCTCACAGCCATGGTGACCTCTCCTTGCTAATTATCGTCTACTGTTCTGTAGTTTGTGCTGAAGACTCTGCGTTCTCCTCATGCTCTCAGAACTGTTGAACTAACCTTGGAGGTGTTGGCATTAGTGAATAAAGCTCCTTTTGTTTTATACTTTCTCCTGGATTTATTTCATACTTGTGGGATGTGATGTAAAGATAACTGAACGATAGCCTGCAGATTCCAGGCGTTTAAGTAGTTATTTGACTATTAAAGGCCCTTATTTTATATTTTACTCGTATTTATAAGGACCCCTTATGGCGCTTGTTTGGTTTGAAGTACCAAAAGCAGTAGTCATTCCTGTCTACATGACCTTTTTCCCAACCTTTATTATTTAGAATTCACAGGTACGTTTTTTTTTTTGTTGCTGTGCCTTTAAGACTAGTATGTAAATAACTCTGTACCGATTGGTTGCTCTGTATTGGGCATTGTTCACAAAGTTGTCAGAGCTGAAACACTCTTTTTAACTTCTGTGTTGGTGGGAGGGGGTAAACCCCTGTAATCTGAATAAATAAACCAAACCATTTATTTAACAGAAGAAGGGGAAAAATTCTTACCCTTTAATATAAATTAATATAATAATAATAATAATTTTGTTACTAAATTTAACCGTCAAATTCGGTAAAACAGGGCCGCATGAAAAAATGTGTTTTGTTTTTGTGACATCACAAAATCAATGACTTGCTTTGTTTTTGCAGATGTGCGTATATGGACTGCATGCGCTGGGAAGTGAATGGCACATATAAAGATTTCAGTCATGTTTACATTTTACTTCAAACTCATAATTAAAAAAACAAAAGGTGAGAAAAAATGTGGTTTTGCCTGATGGGGGTCCTTTAATGTGCTTCAGTGAGTTGAAATGTAATACATGACAGAACATACATTTGCTACATATACTATACTACATACATATATATATATATATATATATATATATATATATATACACACATACATATACAATAATGTATATACTGAAATGCAAAGCTGTGGTTTAATCTTAACGTAACCAGCAAGTAATGGAAATGTAGCGGCTTATTAGCACTGCGCTAACTCCTCTGTCATGTTATGTGGTTTCTGACCACTTCAGGCTTCACCCCTGCTACAGCATTTTTAGATATGACGTACTTTTGTCTGTGTTTACAGGTAACAGTGAGACATACAGTGCCAGAAACCTCAGAAAGCCTGTTTGAGTTTACTTGCTGGCTCATTGTGGTTTGAGGTAAACGTGTGGCGATTTAGGCCTGCAGTTAGCGCATTGCTAATGTGAGGGGTGTGCCTTTAAAGACTTAGTTTAGCTCATCTACATTAGACTCACCGCTCCTGTGCAAGACTGATGAAGCCAAACATGTCTTGGCTGATCAGCGAGGTTTGGGGTAAAGGGCAAATTGAGTGCATTTGATCTGATCGCTCATCTCGTCACACAGGGTTAAATGGAGCCCTGTTTCTTTACCTCACGTGAAGTTGAAGTTCGCTAGCTATCAAGAAACTGGTTAAAGATTATGAGACCCTTATTAGTCCCACAACGGGGAAATTTCACCTCCGCATTTAACCCATCCGTGAAGTGAAACACCACATACACACTAGTGAGCACACTTGTCCGGAGTGGTGGGCAGCCCAATCCACAGCACCCAGGGAGCAGTTGGGGGTTAGGTGTCTTGCTCAAGGACACCTCAGTCACGTGCTGTCGGCTCTGGGGATCGAACCAGCGACCTTCCGGTCACGAGGCTGGTTCCCTAACCTCCAGCCAACGACTAAAAACTCAGTAGCCAGCGATACAGTTTGCATAAATCCGTACTGTAGGTAGATCTTCACTCTGTAACTACTTACTGATTCAGACTGTATGTTATTTACTTTGAATAAGGCCTAATCTTTATTTTAGCTCCTGAAACAACTTCAGTTGCTTTGCAGAGTGAGTAGCAGCCCAAGCCGCCCCCAAGTCTGATATTATTGGCTTTCTTTTACGTAACCTTTACTCTTTTTTAGTGATGACCTACGACAAAATCACAGCCGTGGTGTTACTTCCCCTCTCGCTGCTTAAATATAAGCTAACTTGTTAGCAAGCATGTTAGCCGCTGTATACTAGCCTCAAACTGCTGAAAGATTGCTGCTTATTTGAAGCTGTAATATCAGATTTGGTTGTATTTCAGACGCTGCACGACATAGTTTACATTCTGAAGATGGTTCTTCAAGGGGTCTTAAGTAAAGGGAATGGTTCTATTTATAACCATGAGTTCTGCAGAGAACCATGCCATGCTTAAATAGTTCTTTGCATGGTGAAATGGTTCTTATTAAGTCTAACGGAGAATGTGTTGTATATAGTTCTAGATCTCTGTTGAAAACGGTTCTCTATAGTACAAAAGTGGTTCTTTTTCAAGCTTTTAACAATAGAAGAACACTTTTTGGTGCTATACAGAACCATTTTCAAAACCCTACACAGCACATTCACCATGCAAAGAACCACTGAAGCATGAAATGATTCTACACAGAAGTCGTAGGCATAAACAGGTCCATTGCCTTTGCTAAAGAACCCTTGAAGAACCATCTTTTTTAAACGTGTGTAGTTGCAGAACCGCTCCAAATCCATGTACATGTTTCATTTATCCACTAGATGGCGCCCTTCATTCTTTTAATGCAGACACGCTCAAACAGCAAGGCAGGCTGATCTAATCAAGTGAAAGGGACTAGAATAAACTGGAACATAAACCTGAGAAAGGACGGCATCGTTTCCACTGTGCAGCAGATGTTAGACAAGATTTACTAACATGTTCATACAGAAATGATGAAGCAACTTCTGTTTTATCACAAAGTTAGGTTCATCTGTGGCTAAATATATCTTACTATCTCTCCATCTAACTGAACCTTCAGAATAAAAGTGTTGGTGTCATGTTTTGGTAAATCCATACATGGTGGAGCGGTACATGGTGGAGCGGTACATGGTGGGGCGGTACATGGTGGAGTGGTACATGCAGGGTGTTAAAAGGCAAAACAGTACCCAGGACATGTATTCTTGAATTCACCACTGTTTTACCACCAACATTGCATATAAAAACCCAAAAGACGTGTCGGTTCACTGGTTGTTTTGGACAGTGAATTAAATGGCTGCATTTATGTGGTATATAATAATAGACATAACCAAAGAAAACAGAAATACACATCAGTAAGTTTCACTACAACAATTCATTTCAGAGTGGTCAAACCACTCTGAATGACTTTGGGTACATTTCCATGCTTTAGTCATTCAGAACGTCAGGAAAATCAGAGATTTAGCTGTTGTCAGAACAGAATCTGTGGTCAGAATCTCCATTGTCAGGTTTTTCACATAATTTGAAAGTACCTGTTGCCCTTTACATTGTATGTATTGTATGTAAATTTGAATGGAATAAAAGAAATGACTGAAAATGACTTGGAGTCTGGTTCCATTGACTTACATTAAAAATAAAGTAAGTTTCTTCCTTTTCCAATAAAGTTACCATTTTGGAGATACAAGGTTTTCTTCTGACACCAATGTGTGTGTGTGTGTGTGTGTGTATGTATATATATATATATATATATATATATATATATATATATATATATATATATATATACACACACACACACACACACACACACACACACATATATGAGATCACTGCCAGCTGTGGCAACCAATAACAATAGCAATAACTGCTATGCATGAGCTCCATGGTGACCAACCCTCAAAACGAAACACCCATAATCCTGACACAGAATAACACACATACACAAACTACTGGACAACAGCATTAGCAACGTTAAATGTCTCTTTTACAGAGAGCCTTTGCAATCCAACACCTCCTGAGCCTCTCACAGCTTCACAGCCAGTCTATCTATTTATCTGTATATGTATATCGCTCTTGTCGAAAGAAAACCTTGTATCTTCGTTTTTGTCATTTTTTAGTTTGGACTAAAAGAAATGTACCCAAAAAGTCTGGTTCCACTGACTTACATTAAAAGTATAGTAGGTTTTTTCCTTCTCCTGTAAAGTTACCGTTTTGGAAATATGAGGTTTCCTTTTGACAACAGCGATATATATATATATATATATAGTTTCAAGTTTATTTGTCATTTGCACAACATGTCAGGACATTCATGCACTGAAATGATGTGTGGAGAGACACAGTTAATCACCGTACAGCATGGCAGCATTGTTTACATATTAAAAAAACAATGCAGACATAAAAACAAACAAAAAAAAAACTAAAGCTGAAATACACTATATTTCCAAAAGTTTTCACTCACCCATCCAGATCATTGAATTCAGGTGTTCCACTCACTTCCATGGCCACAGGTGTATAAAGCCGAGCCCCTAGGCCTGCAGACTGCTTCTACAGACATTAGTGAAAGAATGGGTCGCTCTCAGGAGCTCAGTGAATTACAGCATGGTGCCGTGATCAGACGCCACCTGTGCAACAAGTCCAGTCGTGAAATTTCCTCGCTACTAAATATTCCACAGTCAACTGTCAGTGGTATTATAACAAAGTGGAAGTGATTGGGAACGACAGCAACTCAGCCATGAAGTGGTCGGCCACGTAAAAATGACAGAGCGGGGTCAGCGGATGCTGAGGCGCATAGTGGGCAGAGGTCACTGACTTTCTGCAGAGTCAATCACTACAGACCTCCAAACTTCATGTGGCCTTCAGATCAGCTCAAGAACAGCGTAGAGAGCTTCATGGAATGGGTTTCAGCAGACGATGAGATTTTGGACAATTTCCTTCTCCCAACTTTGTCAGAACAGTTTGGGGATGACCCCAAACTGATTCCTGTTCCAACATAACTGTGCACCAGTGCACAAAGCAGGTCCATAAAGACATGGATGAGCGAGTTTGGTGTGGAAGAACTTGACTGGCCTGCACAGAGTCCTGACCTCAACCCGATAGAACCCCTTGGGGATGAATTAGAGCAGAGACTGTGAGCCAGGCCTTCTCGTCCAACATCAGTGTCTGACCTCACAAACACGCTTCTGGAAGAACGGTCAAAAATTGCCATAAACACACTCCTAACTTTGTGGAAAGCCTTCCCAGAAGAGTTGAAACGAGACGAGTAAATACTTTTGGAAATATAGTGTTTAGTGTATTAAATATACACAAAATACAGAGACAGAAGGGACCTGTGTAAGAAAAACTCTCTGCTATGTACAAATCCCTTAAACAAGGGATAATCTGACAAGAATAGATATATTTTAAAGTGACTTATAAGAGTGATATTTTCCATAGAAGTGATATGATATCATAAATAATATTAACAAAGTAGTCGAGTGAAATGATAACTGAGGAAGGACCCTCAGCTTCACAGCTGGTTCAGAAGCCTGGCTGCCTGTGGGTAGAAACGGTTCATTAGCCGGGTAGTTCTGGCCTGGATGCTGCGGGATCTCCTGCTGATGGCAGGATGGTGAACAGGCTGTGTGCTGGGTAGCTGCTGTCTAACTGGACCTTTTGATTTTCCTCAGGCAGCAGGACTGATAGACATCCTGCAAGGCTGATAAAAGGACTCTGCCTTCCTCACCACATCCTTAAGGGCCTTGTAGTTGCTGGCGGTGCAGCCCGTGAGGATGCTCTCTACCAAAAATGCTGTTCAGCCCTACCTGGCCCCATGTGAAAAAGTAATTGCCCCCTCAGCTACAAAAACAACCATTTAACCAAATTCAGTTGATTGTTAGGTTCAAGTTCACCAGCCACACCCAGGCATGATCACTGCCAGACCTGTTGAATCTAAGCATCATTTAAATAGAACCTGTCTGGCAACGGCAATGTGAAGCAGGCTAGAACATCTGAAAAATCAGTTCATGATGTCACGTTCTAAAGACCACAGTGATATAATATTTTGTGAACAGGTGAGTCAAAAAAGTTTTGGAAGACGTGGGTCTCGTTACATCTGGCATAAAGCTAATGCTGCATTCCACCATAAGAACCAACGGTCAAACATGCTAGTGGTGGTGTGATAGTCTGGAGCTTCTTTGCTTCTGCAGGACATGGACTTATCATAACTGATGGAACCATGAATTCTGAAGGAGAATGTCTGCCTGTCAGTTTGTGACCAAAAGCCACAGCATGCTTGAGTTATGCAGCAGGGCAATGATCCGAAGCACACGAGCAAGTCCACTGCTGATTGGCTGAAAAGAAACAAAATGAAGGTTTTGGAGTCGCTGAGTCAAAATCCTGACTTGAATCCCATTGAGATGCTGTGGAAAGAACTTAAATGGGCAGTTCATGTTCGAAAACCCTACAATGTAGCTGAAATAAAACATTTCTGCAAATAAAAGTGGACCACATTTTCTTGTTGCTGCCACTGAGTTGCACCGCCAATTATTAGATGTAAATACTTTTTCACACAGGCAATATCATTTTTGAATAAATCTTTATCGTCAATAAATGGAAGGTTTTTTTAAGCTACATTTTGTGTTTATTCATGTTGTCTTTATCATTTGTTACAATTTGTTGGATGATCTAAAACATTTAAACGTAACAACATTAGCAAAAATAGAAGAAATCGAGTGAGGGGCAGATACTTTTTCACAACACACACACACACACACATGAACATATATATATATACATATATATATATATATATACATATATATATATATATATATATATATATATATATATATATATATATATATATATATATATATATATACATATATATATATATATTTTTTTTTTTTTAATTATTTTATTATTTTTAATGTTCTGTAAACTTACCAATTCCAATTTTAATTTTTCGATGTTTTATTTTTGGTATCGGGGTTCTAGTCCCGGTATTACTGGATACCGCATCGAACAGAAAATCGATAGTATCGTTCAGTCCTACGCTGATCTCGCTGATTGGAGACGCAGCGTCTCTGGAGGAGTGGCCGTTTGACGTAACGTGGCAGGCTGGGGGACGCGCTTTCCTCCCCGCCGCCCGAGCGAAGTTCCCCCCGGATCCGGACGGTCGTATTTTGCGGTCCTGTCCTTCACACAGAAATGGCTGTGAACCTGAGCAAGAACGGCCCTGCCCTCACGGCGGCCTACAAGGAGGTAGTGGATGAGAAATCCGACACCAGCTGGTAAGTTCGGCGAAATGAAGATCAGCGAGGCTGAGAGCTAAACTGGCATCCTCAGCTTAGCTTAGCCAGGCTAGCCTCCTAGCTGCTGCTGCTGCTACTGTGGGGGGCTTCGGCTGCCCAGTGGGAAACAACGCCGGGTTACCTAACGTTACGTTTATGGGGAATGATGTAGACGGTTGGCAGTTGGCTGTTTAGTGCAGTCGTGTCGATTTTACCCCTCTAGCGCGTTTTATCAGTGTGAAACTGTGCGTTTCCGTCGTGTCAGAGGCTTTAATGGTGTGAACTTACTCTGTCCGGAGACTGGAGGGAAGCTGAGTTACAGCCGAGTTAAAACCTCCCTGGATGAATGGACTGGCCTTGCTTTCTCTCCGAGCTGAGCTGAAAGTTGATTGCTTCTGCATGTGCCTGACCTCAGTTCTACCGCTGCATCCTGTTTGTATGAGACTGGCTTGATTGAGAAGTGATGCACTGGGTCTGTTGCTCAATGAGAACCACTGAGATTTATCTGTGTTTTCCAAGCAGCTGAACACTCCCTCGCTTTCAGGCAGCTGTAATGTGTGGTGGAGGCTTTCTGTGCTGCTTTGTCATCAGTGTCCAGAAGTATCCAGACGCCCCTTAACTAATTAGTGACTTCTGCAACTGTGAAGTGGATTGAAAAGCACTGCCATTAGAACAGCTGTGCATGAGCTTAAGGTCACCATGCCCAAAGTCGCCAGTGGGCTATAAAGCCCCCCAGCATTGGGCGCTGAATCAGAGGAACTGCGCTCTTTGGCGCGATGGGGCTCCTAGTTTGAGTCAGTGTCGCTGGAAAATGAATTTAAATTGCATACCAAGTTAAACTTCCTAGTTGCCCCGGTTGTGACCTGGAGGCGTGGTGCTTTAGTTCATGGTGTGACCTACAGTACAGGTTATACATCCAGGAAATGACTGACTTGCTTTAGCGTTGAAATTGGGCCACACAGAAGAAGCTGAAGATGGTTAATGTAGCCTCATGCTCAGGAGACGTGGCTGTAAGCCCAGACGCCTGAATGGACTAGAAATGAAGAGTAATTAAAATTCACCCATATTTAATTACATTCCCTGTCCTTTTGGGGCACTTTGACATCCAGCACGATGTCTGATGGCTGAAACTCAAGGTTCTTAGTGACGACCTTCTAAGCTTTGTAAGAAATATGTGGTTCTTTCGAGATGTCATCATGCAGAACATAATGATGTATTAATGTATTAAGTTTACAGTTGAGTGTCGAAATCCAGTGCTTGTACACACTTAAAAAGGGTGGTTCTTCAAGGGTTCTTTAGTATTCTAGGGTTCTTTGCATCATTCAAGGGATCTTCAGATTGATGGAGGGTGTGCTGTGGAAGGTGTTCTCCTATTGTTATGATGTCAGGCACCGTTTTTGCTGCTATATAGAACCATCTACAGCACATTCTCCATCAGTCTGAAGAACCACTTAATGATGCAAAGAACCCTTTATTCATGCAAAGAGGTTCTTTGAGTGTTGATGGTTCTATATAGAACCATTTTCTTTACTGAAGAACCATCATTTTTAAAAGTATGTGGTACCAACCAAATTACTCCAGAACTACCAAGTATTGAAATCCCAGCAATCATCACGTTAGTAGTCAGTGTTATCATCAGTGAGCCAATAAGCATTCTTTCTTCAAAATACTGACTGCTGATTGGCTGTTTAAATCACATCTGCATGCAATTATATCTGCATGCATGATAATAACTTCAGAGCTTCTTAATTAATTTGTAATTGGTTGCTGTCAGTTGCACCTCCCACTTATTCCTGGTTCAAGAAGAAGGCATTGAAGATGTTATTGCTCTGGAATCGTGATACCTGTACAAATATATAAATGATTTGAATATCCCACTTGAAAAATTTGCATGAAGTGCTTTTAAAAATGCATTTTAGGCCAAATCATTTTTTTCACAACTGTGATCAAACAGTGTCTCAGTCATCAGGAAGTGTATTTGTAACGCGCATTTTATGTGATAACTTTTTGTGGTGCCACTTTTAGGGGTATTAAAAGCTTCAGATGTTTGATTCTTATCACCACCACTGTGAACAATACTGACTGCAGTTCACGTCAGGCCATTCTGAATGACTTTGTTTCCACCCTAACCACTGAATTGTGTGGTGGAATTCATATAAAAGATTTACACACACATGCACAGATTCTGCATTAACTAAAAACTGATGTCATGATCGTTTATTTGTTGAAATGCAGAAATGTTTAGATGACTTTATATAACCACTATTTGAAGTGCAGTTCAGTGAAGTGTAGATATCAGTAAGATCAGCATGACTGTAAGGGAGCTCATCATGCTGAAATGCTATCGTACACAATAGCACTGCTGATTACAACCCCATTTCCAAAACAAATTGGGACGCTGCATAATGTAAAAATTATGCAATTATGTGCAAAACATTTAAACCCTATATTCCATTGAAAATAGTACAAAGACAACATACCAGATGTTGAAACTGAGAAATTTTATTGTTTTTTGAAAAATATATACCCATTTTGAATTTGATGCCAGCAACATGTTCCAAAAAAGTTGGCACGGGGGCAAAAAAAGGTTGGTAAAATTGTCTAATGCTAAAAAAAAAAAATCTGTTGGTTGATTAAAAATAGGTCATAACATGGTTGGGTATAAAGAGAGCACCCAGAGAGTCCGAGTCTTTCAGAAGTAAAGATGGGAGAGGTTCACCACTCTGTGAAAGACTGCAGAAGCAAATAGTGCAACAATTCAAGAACGTAAACAATATCAACATAAAATAGCAAAGAACCTTTCTTTTCATCATCTACAGAACATAATAACATTAAAAAGATTCAGAGCATCTGGAGAAATCTCTGTATGCAAGGGACAAGGCCAAAAGTTAATGTTTTCTGGCTGTGATCTTTGGGCCCTTAGGTGGCACTGCATTAAAAACAGACATGATTCTGTAGAGGAATTCACTGCATGGGCTTAGAAACACTTCTGAAAAACACTGTGGAAAACAGTTTGTCGTTGCATCTACAAATGCAAGTTAAAACTCTAAAATGCGAAGAGGAAACCAGATAAACAGGATCTAGGAATGCTGCCACCTTCTCTGGGCCTGAGCTCATTTAAAATGGACTGAGGGGAAGTGGAAAAGTGTCCTGGGGTCCAACGAATCAACATGTGATGTTCTTTTTGGAAAAGAGCCTCTGGGCTAAAGACCACTCAGCTTATCAGCATACAGTTTAATCAGTATTCAAGATGGTATGGGGAGCATCAGTGCACATGGCGTGGGTGACTTCTGTAAAGGCAGATCTGTAAAGGCACCATTAATGCTGACTGGTATATACATGTTTTGGCAACATATGCTGCCATCCAGACGACGTCTTTTTCAGGGAAGGCCTTGATTATTTCAGCAAGGCAATGTAAAACCGCGTTCTGCAGGTGTTACAGCAGTATGGCTCCGTATTAAGAGTCCCGGTGCTAAACTGACCTGCCTGCAGTCCAGACCTGTCACTACTGAAAACATTTGTCGCGTTATGAAATGAAAATGCAACAAAGAAATTCTGTATCAAGCAAGAATGTAGAAACATATCACCTTACAAAACTACAGCAATTGGTCTCCTCAGTTCCTAAACACTTACAGAATGTTGTTAAAAGAAGAGGTGCTGTCTTAGCCTGAGGTACCTTCTGTCAAATCACTATGTGGCTTAAAAAAGGCAGCGAGAGACATACTTCTGAAATAAAAGGCCCTGTAGCACCTTCCTCGTGGCAGCCATTAGCTCTAATGATCAGCGGCTGTATCGTATTACCTCTGCTCAACCAGTTTTGCGTTTGTCTTGATATTGTTTTCTTTTGAAACGCTCAGTGAGGAATGACTGAAGATCGCAGGTGCTATTGTGATTCTGGTACAGCTTCACCAGAAGGACTTATACAATGTGCACTTCGGCTGTGCTCTTTGTCAAAAACGCTGAGCCAGGCCTGGGGTGGCTGTGGCTGTGCTTTGGCACGTCCTGCCTGGAGGTTTTTAAGTCTGAGGGCGGTTAGTGCTTAGAGTTGTTTTCACTGAGCTACTCCCGTCCTTTAGGAATCTACCGCTCACTGTCTTCCAAGTGTACTGAGCAGAGGAGGATGGGACATTTTTGATGGCCAAATCAGCAAGTCAGCCACATTCAAACCAGCCCAGAAGAATTTCTAAGGGTACATGATGATATCAGCTTATGAAAAAAAATTGACATTATGCAGATGTTTAGGTTTTAATGATTTAAAGTAAACATGTAACAAGTGTTGCATTTTTTGTGATGTTAATCTGGGTAGAAACAGTCCAGATTTCTATATTTATTTCTACATTTATTTATTTCTAATCAAAACAGCCACTAAGTATGTTATTCTTAGATATATCTGAGATGTGATGTATTGCCATCCATGTGCACAAGGAAGAGGAAAGTCAAAGGAAAATACGTGAGAGAAAAAAAAAACGATTAAAAGCTACAGGGACTATTGGACTCTCAGTAGCCATGCAAGACCTGGTAGACCACCTACACTGCCTCCATCAGCAAAACAGCACTTCAAGCTTCATCTTTCATAGACAGGAGAAAATGAAGCTGCTTCAGATCTGAAAAGAAGAAAAATTCAAATCAAACAAAGAAGCTGCGGGTGTTCTCAAAGCCACAGACTGACCAGAATTTAACTGATCATGACTGAGTGTTTATGAGAAGCAGAAAATGTATCCACCTTCTAAGACTGAACTTTGGAGGTGAGGGGAAAAAATGATTGCTGCAGATTTTTTGGGGAAACTGAAAGCGAGTCCCCTGAAAGAGTAGAAGGCAGAGAATGAGTAAACGAGTGGACATTACATACTAGAAAAGTGTATTATTGTTAGTGGTTGAGGCTTCTGTGTGATATTCTGTTAAATATATTTATTCCCTGACACTGAAAAATGAGCAGCTTGTAATACTTGTGATTTGTGGTATATGCATGAAAAATATTTGATCTCAGCATCAGCCCATAATTTCATAATCAGTGCATTCCTAGTAATTTCACATTACAGAACATATCAAAGCTGGATAGGTAAAGCCCAAAATGAGCACTGTCCAGTAGAAATGTCTCTTAGCTCTCCTCCTATTTGACAGGTTTGACTTTGGGCTAAAGTTATCTGGCTAACCCAGGAAATCCTGCCTTATTTAATACTCCCATAAGAATATTTATAACTTTTGGTAACATAGCACCACCTCTTAATGCCACTTCTACATACACAAGCTACAACAATGTCTGTCTCTTTAAGGAGACCCAAGTTGTCTTAAAGAATTTTCACTTTAAGATTGTGTAATGTTCTTTTCTCTTTCTTCTCCACCGCACTTCCTCTATCTCGAGCTGACAGTGAGCGTGGGCTCGGCAGCCCCAGGTTTCAGAGAGGAAGCTGACAGCTTCCTCCGTACACAAGTGGCTTTGTTTAGTGTGAGTGATCCAAAGCTGAGGGCTGAAATGCTCAAGTTCATGGCAGATTGACCCGTTCTGGGACCTCACTGGACTGGGTACAAATCAGAAGCTGTTTTTAAGGGCAGCTGCTTGTCTTGTGTATCCACTGACCCAGTGTCCTTCCCATCAGCTCCTTTATCGTTGACCTAAACGCTGACCTCTGTGTGGTCAAACAGTTTGGTTCAGACCTCAACATGTAGTGTCAGCACTAAATTGCTTTCGTTCGTTGTGCAGTGTGGAGGTGATGGCTAACACTTTATTGGGTTTGTTTCGCCACAGAGCTGCAGTTAAGAGATCCTGCAAGGCATTCAAAATTAAAGGGGTAAAAATGAATCACAGCCTTACAGTTGATTGTAGTGACATTCAGTAAAAAGGCTGTGTGGACACTTTGTTTACCAGATTAAAATTCTTGGGCTGTTCACAAATGTTAAAACTACAAAAATACTCAAGTTGTTTCTATTGTTTATATCCCACTACTGTGTAAATAGTGCCTCATGATTGTGTATTCACTGGATTTTCAAAAGCAATCCTAATTGAACACTACAAAAAATGAGATCTCGTCAAGTGAAATGATCTAATATTTACCATTTTTGAGATGGCTGTACACTTATTAGATTATCTAGCATATTTCTAGACATTATGTACTTGTACGTAATTATATCAAGTAAATTATCTCACTATACTAGCAGATAATGTTGCTGGTTTTAAGCATATTTCTTAAAATGTATCTGCCAATATAGTGACGTATTTTTGTGTTAAGTAACTGTATTAAGTAAAATTAAGTCAAGTCTTGAAATAAGTCAAAATAATCTTAATTTAAGTTTACAACAATCTCAACAGGAGAAATATTAGACTTATTCACTAAGATAATTTGACTTGACAAGATACAATTTTTTGCAGTGAAAATGGAGCCGTAGTGAAATTTACATCATGATAATTCAAGTTCCATTTCATTTTCAGTCGTTTGAAATTGTTCAACATGACGTGATGCATTATTACCGTTTTGATTGGCTGTCTCCTGAAACTTCACAAAGTTGACGGCTGCAACTAGTTCAGCTGAGTTTCTGATGAGTTGCAGGAGTGAAATTTAATTCTGTTTAAATTTCAAGCAGCTAAAGTTGCATGAAAGTAGGTGTAGGCAGTACTGCATTACTTATTATTGTGATAAATTACATCATGTTACATCACAGTACATCACTGATGTAATTCCGGTCCAGAAAGTAAAAGTCCTCCCTAGAATTTTGTTCTGCCTGAGGCTGCTTTGGTTTAATCCTAGAAGGCAGGCAGCTGGAATAAAATCCTGAGGATGATTTTTACTTTCTGGACCTGAACTACCCACCTCTGACCATTTGATATAATCAGTACTTGTACAACATTGACCTACTGCATGTTTTATTGTAGATATACCATAATGTTTAATTACATGTAGTGCAGTATTGAAATAATAAATAAAAAGGAAAGCCAGCCTCAGGACTTGTAGTGAAATCTGTCATGAGATCAGATATTTACATCTTTAATTAATAGGTTATTTTATTGTAATGCATTTTTGGTTTTTATAAGTATACATGTGTTATATAATCAGGATGCAGTGTTGTAATTGGGTTCTATTCTTCTTGTAGGGCCTTGTTCACCTATGAGGGAAACACCAATGATATCCGCCTGGCTGACAAAGGAGGCAAGTGTTTCTGAGTTGCTAAAATACATATTTTTTTGTAATTCAAATATTTCTTGCTTTTCAAGCTTATAAATCAGAAGAAAAAATTAGAAATGGGAGAAAAAGCACAGCTCTTCAGTACACACACACAACAATTCGCATAATAAATAAAGGAATAAAGGTGCTAAACTGTCAGTGGGGCAGTAACCTTCTTGTCACTGGGGTGGTACCCTCAACGGTACATCTCAGTACCTTTATTTAGGGAATATAACGGTACCATAATCCACTGAAATTATATTTTCTAAATTGTAATGACTCCACACACCCCGTCTCGTCTCCAGGCTTTTCTTTTTTTAAAACACTGGGTTATGAAAAGGTACGAATTTATGCTTCTCCATTAGGAAAAACTTATTCAAGGATAACAACTGGACCTTAAAACCAATATTGTCCCTTTGAGGGTATATTGACACTGCTTGTACCTTGATGAATGAAAAATGTACCTGCGCACTCCCTGGAATGTTTGGTCCAAAATATCCCACCTGTGCATCTACATTCCTTTTCTTGCCACGTTTTACTGTTCAGTCTTCAGTGTTTTTGGCTCGTATTCTTCTTCTTGTTTTCTGCAAGTTGAAAGTGTTTTCTGGGTGGTTCTGTGATGAGTGTGCGAGCAGAGTTTTGGAAGCTAACTTTAGGCAGACTTTGGAGATGGACATGTTTTTGGAGGATAGTTTAATCCGTACAGTACTGTCCTCATGTACATAGCTGGCTGTTAGGAGAAGCCTGTGGTGTTTGCCGGTGTTCTCAGTGTTTTTGTGTTTAGATGGGGGATTGGAGGAGCTGGTGGAGGAGCTGAACAGTGGGAAGGTGATGTACGCTTTCTGCAGAGTCAAAGACCCCAACTCCGGCCTCCCCAAATACGTCCTCATCAACTGGGTGAGTGCTTTTCCTTTTGCTATTCCTTTTGTTTTGTTATGAGAATTATGCGGCAGTTATAATGCCCAGTTTAATTCATTCTAAACTCACATGCTGTGTTCACATGTGTAATTAAGTAAACAAGAACTAATGGTTTTCTGTGTATTTGAATAACAAACCACCCATCTCTAATTTATGTTCTTATCATTTCTCTGTATCGTGTTTTTCAGACCGGTGAGGGGGTGAAAGATGCTCGGAAAGGAATCTGTGCCAACCACGTTAGCTCCATGGCTAACTTTCTGAAGGTAACTGTTCTCTTCTGCAGTGACAGACTCTGAGGTCCTCTGTGTTGTTGGAGCGTTTGACTAATGAGTTTGCTGTAGTCCTACACCTCCATCTGATCTCTCCAGCAGATCGGTCAGATTACTGTAAACAGGGAAATGAGTGGATACTCCACCCACAGATCAAAAACATGTTTTAGATGACTGCTATGCTTTGGTTACTGTGTCTGTATACATGAATGACACTAGTGTCCCCACACATGAACATAACTAAACATGTAGGGTGATGTGATATCCTATATTAATACCATATTTAATGTACATTGTTCTAGAAACATGACTGAACATTGAGCAGTGCTGGCTGAACATGTTCGGAGAGAAGGGCGCTGTGTACCGTTGTGGCAGGCAGATGTCACATACAAAGCTGCTTGTGTTATGATGAATGTTAAAGGACATTCTCAGACCACAGAGTCAGGTTTCAGACATTAGACAAAGCAGCTTCAGGTCTTGTGGAAAACACTTATCTCAGCTCTCAGACAGTTGGACATCAGGCAAATTGGCCTCTGATCAGAAGGCATCAGGCTGAGCTAAGCAGCTACAGTGAAAGTGGCCTTGGACAGTAAAGATCATGTTATATTCACAGTTGTGTGGTTATTTACCAGATTACTTACAGTTTCGTGGCCAAATGAAAGATGACAACTTTTACTGAACTGCACTTTTATGTTCTTTTATTGGACACAATTTTAGTGTTATTGTAACTCACTGTCATTGTATGTGTATCTGCATCTGCATTAGAGTTAGGAACCATCTCAAAATTACTGAGAAAAAGTGTGCAAACACTTTGGGGGGGGATAAAAAGATGACCCAGTTTAACTGTTTATTGTGGTTATCTATAGCATGGTTACCTGAATAAGAGAATTCTATTACTGGTACAAGACTAGAGGAAATGATCAGTGTAGCTGATTAAAACACTGAAATTAATAAATGGTGTTTTTTTTTATTATTATTATTATTATTGTAAAGAACTAATTGCACTAATGTGAGGATTTGTGAAAGACTACAAAATGATTACTCACCTTTTCTTTTTTTTTTTCTTGTAGCGATACATGTAACAAATATTGGGAAAAATTACCTTTATGTGAAGAAAAGTGATGAAGAGCTAAATAACAAAAACTAACAGTCATAGGAATTCTGGAAGCTCTGTCTCAACACTGTTATATTTATATGGTTTATGACTTTGTGAATTTCTATTTGTTTGAGTTGAAGAAGTATGATAATTGACAAGTGACAGTCATGTCAGTAAGACACTGTTTAACTGCAACTATTAGAGTGTTTAATTCATTACCTTATCAAATAATATTGGTAGATGTCAGTTATCTGAATGTTTAGCTTCTTTAATCTGGTATCAGTAACGTGATTCGTATCAGCCAGGCCCTGGTGTGTACTGTGGTGCATGTTTTGTATTGTGCATTGGTTCGTTGTGTTTGTGTGTTTGATGTTGTTTTGTATAGGGAGCTCACGTGACCATCAACGCTCGTGCAGAGGAAGACGTTGAACCTGAGAGCATCATGCAGAAAGTGGCCAAAGCTTCAGGAGCCAACTACAGCTTCCATAAAGAGACAAACCGCTTCAGAGACGCAGGACCCCAGGGGCCTGTGGTGAGTGTTGTAAACCTCCTGCAGTTTTGATACGTGCCGTTTCTAAATTTGCGGCTTTGTGCAGTTGTTAACACACGGTTTTAATGTCTGATACATTCTGACTAGAACGGAGTTCATAGAACTGACAGTAGTCCAATTGTTAGAGTAAAAAAAACGTATAATTAAAATGTGTGTTCATGTTGTGATTCTAACATGAACACACACACGAACACACACACACGCTGTTTAACCCGGGACTTATTGTTGCCTAGAATTATTTAGTTAAGTGTACAGTTGTATGTATAATTTAATATTGATTTACATTCAAAATACTTCACATAAACATTCATATGTAGTTACCTAATGAATCGCATAGTAACAATGACTTTTACAGCTCATTTACATTCTGCACCAGCATGTTGGAGTCTGCATGGTTCGGTCTTGCATTTGTTTCAGAATCAAACAAATAGCAAAAGTGCTAAGGTGTTTTTTTTTTAAAACCCAATTTTTTTAAGTCTCACAAGGTATTTGCCATTCATGTTGTATTGGAAAATAGAGAATCAAGGCTGGACTGGAATATCAGAAGAACATACTCAAAAACCCACCCCAAAAAACTCAATTTTGATTTACTTAGCTCACCAAACATAGACAGTAAAAACAACAAAGATAAACACAATTCTCCCATTAATTGTACATTTGCGAGAGCACAGCTGTAGTAAGAGAGTGTAAATAAATGTCATGGATGACCGCAGTAGTGTGAAAGGTGTGTGCAGCAGTGCTTAGCCAAGCAACTAACCTAGCAGTCAGCAAGCTGAACAACTTGCATATTATGAACAATAAAAAACACAAAAGATTAGCCCTGTTTGGATTGGATTAGTTCAAGAGTGTCCGTTCTTATTTGCAAAGGGCTGGTGTGGCTGCAAGTTTTAATTCCAACAAATTAGGAGATCACAATCACCTGTTTGACTGAGGTCAGTTGATTAAAGGATTGGAATCAGGGTGATTTGGCTTGCAGCCACACCAACAGATAAGATCTGCAGATAAGATTTGACAATATTTATTTTAAAAAATATATTAAAAATTACACATCTCTTCGGTGATGCAATTTGCGTATCCATTTGTCAGCAAAATTACTACTGCAGGCACAAGCACGAGTTTTGTGCTGCGGTTTCTACGAACCTGGATGTTTGCACCACATGTGGTCGTATGATCATGTTTTGTTAGATTGGAAGGTGCTTTGATATTATGTAGCTGTATGTCAACATAAAAAGCTTACTACACATAGTTACCATTAATCAGCCTGCGAGATCTCGCTTTTCTCATTTCTTTTTTTGTTTCCCCTCCTGCTAATACTCTTCCGGTGTAGAGAAGATGAAAAAATCTCTAGTTTTACTAGAAGTTACTTGTTTTACTAAAAGTTCTACCAACCAAACAATGGTTGAAAGACGTCCAAAACATCCACCTTTTCACGATTTGGATAATGTTTAATATGGTTCTGCACCATAGAAGAGCAAATCCAGCAGCCAGAAAAACCTTTTCTTCAAATTCTTCAAGTGCCTAGAAAATCCATCAAAGTCAGAGATTTGCATCCGGACTGGAATGCATTTTTTGGCATCTGAGCTTGGTGGAAAAACAATAGGTGCTTCAGCCTCTAAGTATCTCATAGGAGGAGGGAGAAAAACACAGACTTTGCTGATCCGGACGGCCATAAAATCATAGAGGAGCGCCAGTAAAAGAGGAAGTTACCTAATCTTGTCCAAATAGCGCTCTAGTTTTATCTCCTGACACATTGCTCATCTTGCGGCCTGTTTTTTAATGTGTTTATTTATAGACAGTCGGGCCAAACTATAACAGGCCAAAGCAGTAGCACCGTTGGTCAAGGGTGTGACTTTACACGTCCACGTTTACCAGAATTGGACTCCTTTGGTCATTAAGTCTGCAACATGAAACAGCTTAGCATAGCATATTTCATTGAAATCAATGCACTTTCGTTCACAATTCGGTCTGGCAAAATCTAAAGCTAAGCTAATGCCGCTTTGTTTTCTTTCAGTAAAGCATGACCTGCAACTTCTCATTCAATTTTTCCTCAAAATCTCCTACAAACATAAATGTGCTGTGGATTGAAAGCTTACAATCCCACTTTCTATAGAATTTCTGCACTTGCTTTAATGAGCTGCAAGCAAAAATGAATTAAACAAAGTGAAGGGAGGCAATTCAGCGTGTGTATATCATGGGGGGGAATCTAGAGTTGTTAGTTCAAGTCAATGATACTGTGATATTGATATCTGCTTTAACGTGTTGCTAAACTGCTACTGGGCTGGCTCTTGTTTATTTAGTGAATTTAATGGTAGTAAATGTAGAACAGCTTATCTTGAAATGTCCTAATGGTGAAGAGACTGAACTGGGCAGCAGCAGCCGAAGTGCCCAGAAAGGTCTTATGAAGGCTTGTTAATGCCAGGGCCGGTGCCAGCCTGCAGCTTGTTTATCTGAAACGCACTGACACTGCACTGTGTCAGGATTTGGATAGGGAATGTTCTGGAATGGATAGGGAATGTGGAAATAGTGGTATGTGAAGCATGTTTACCTCTTCCAAATGCATTCCTATCCACCAAAATATGTGGTAGTCACCTAAAACCACAGTCTGCTTTTTTTTCTCCCAAAGGATTTTGTATACATAAGCACTATTGTGTACTAGAGCCTGGCCGATATATCAGCTGCTCAGATTTGCTCCAGTGAATTTAATGGTATCGGCTGTCATCCTGCAAGTAAAGCACTGCTTGTTTTATTATGTTGTGGATCTTATCTGGTAAACCTGAACATAAAATAACATCACAGTTAACATAACCATTTAAAAGCCAGTAACTGGCAGTCATATCAGTCAGTAAAGCACTATTTAGAGTCTTTTTGGTTGCCATCTAGTCAGGCCCTCATGTGATTATATTTTCAAGATTTTGAGTGACTGTCTATGACCAAACATTAAAGCAGAAAAGAAAAGAATGTAAGAAGTATATATTCAGACGTGACTGGATTTATATTTATGTATGTCTTTCTTTACACTTTTTTTTTTTTTTTTGCAGGGCTCTGTGTATCAGAAGACCAACGCCATGTCGGAGATCAAAAGGACCAATAAAGACACCTTTTGGGCTCAGGCTGAGGTAAGACGCATGCTGACGTAGAGCTGAGGAGCAGCAGTCTTGACTGCGACTGCAATGACCACCCCAAGCATTACATTTGTTCAAAAACTCTATTCAGTTTTTGATCAAATTGAGCTCTTGTACCATAGTTAGGCAAGTGTTGTGGGTTAGGGGTGGGCGATATTACGATTTGCCATTGTTATCACAATCAACTTTTCCGAGTATATCATGAGTATCATCAGTACTCAAAGAACAGCTCCGTGTTTCATAAAAAAAAAAAAAAAAAATCAGAAGAGCTCTTAGTGGTATCACTTCAAGATTTCACTCTGTTTATCAAGGCCATGTTCAAATCCTTACCATGCAAGGTGTTAAAAGTCATCCTGAGGTCAAATGAAGTCAAAGTTGACCTTTTTTTTCACCTTATATGTCCCTGGTCATATTTAGCATTATCCGTCATACCATACCATTTAAGAGACAAAGTTCTTGGTTTATGTAATCTTCTGTCAAAGGGTTGATTTGAACTGTAATGCTTTTGATACTGTTTAAGATTTCATTTAGTTTCATTTTTATTACCTTGGCTTTTACTAGATGTTTATCTTTCTGCTGTGTTTTCTCTCTATCTCCAGAAGGACGAGGAGAAACGTCGCCAGGAGGAGAAAAAGAAAGCGGAGGAGGATCGGCAGCAGTTGGAGAGAGAAATTAAAGAGCGAGATGCTAAAGAGGCAGCTCTCAGGGAGAAGAAGGCCAAAGAGCGAGCCGCTCAGATCGACGAGCAGAAGTGAGTTCCTTTAGGCTTTGATACACACAGCTGAGAGCGTGACTGCAGCAGGCAGGCTCTTTGGGTCACTATGGGTGTTTGTGTGCATGCAGGTTGATAATGTTGTGTTTGCATTGCAGGAAGTACCAGCAGCAGCTGGATACGGACAGTAAGAGTCAGCAGAAACAGCAGTGGGTGAGTGAGACAGGCGCACAATCAAGTCAGCAGTCTTGTTCTGAAAGAATAAGACTCACCTGTGTACAGTTCTCAACCCTCAGTGCCTTCGTTCTTTCTTTCGTTTTTAAACTTATACTAGTTCTCCAAGATTTTAGTATACAAGACTTTTAAAAAAAAAGTGTACATGTTGTATGTTGTCACTGTCGCAGCAAAACCTCATATTCCCAGAACAGTAACTTTTCAAGACAAGGAAAAGACACTCAAAGTCATTTTGGACCACGTTGATCTGTCCAATATTACATTTTCACGCAAGAGCAGAAAGTGCTTTTAAATGATTTGAAACGATAAAAATTGAGGTAAAACATTTTGTCCAAGACAGTGACTATGTTGAATCTGACGTGTTTTTATATACACGTAAAATCATTGCGTTCAGATGTGTCATATTAAATGTAAATCCTTGCAAATTTCAATAAAGTGGGAACCAAAAAAAGTATTTCATAAAGGAATTTCAGCCTGAAGCTTAAAGTTTGAAATTTAGGAAGAAGATTTTCAGTTTCAAAAAAAAAAAAATTTTCAAAAGTTTTAGTGCCACTCATAAAATTACGTTTTATTCATTTTCTCTATGAAAATAAACACATCCTCTACAGGGAGCACAGTTCTCCACATGTTCATGCACGTTCACAGTTTATTTGCAAAATTTAAAATATTAGAAAAATTCAAAGCATGAAGCCTGTGCAGAGGTTTCGAATACACAAACTGTGCACTACAATTTGCAGAAACTGCCTTATTTAAATTTGTGACCTGTAATGGATATGCATGCGACTGTGTCATATACCTTGTGAATGTATTTTTTCATAAATTTTGAACAAATAATGTGCATACTGATCTATCTTAGCACAGTATATGTGTACATCTGAACATTATAGCGCTGTGAGCAGATAAAAGTGACTTAATGTAGAAGTAAGACCTTAGCTAAGGTTAGCGTAATGTGGCCAGACCAAAGCTTTCCATTGCCATAATTTCTGGCAGTTTCTTAAAGACAGCATTCATGATGCCTAGTGTTAAACCACTGACTAATCTTGTCTTGTTCCACGCCCAGTTGATTTTTTTTCTTCCTCCTTCCTGAACTCTTAAGTAGACTGTTGTGAAATGTCTTTTTGACAGCCGACTCATACATTCTGACGTTAATTGTGTCGAAAGACACCTACTGGGGTTCTTTGAACAGCTTTTGCTCGGGCTGAATTTTATTGAACAGCCTGTTGTCTGTGTCTGTTTCGTTTTTCGTGCTCATTTTATTTCATCACACTGTGAAGTAATTGAGTTGCGTCTCCCTTAAAAGTGCTCTGTAATCTTTTCCTGTTTCTTTTCCTGAGGACCTCTGAGAGCTCTATTGATTTTGGCATAATGACTAATCGCTCGCCAAGCTTGTTCGCCTTTTGAACTTATTTCCATGCACCTGATGCAAATTGATTTCCATTCAGGAGATGATAAAACTACAGTTGTTACCTTTTTTAGGCTCCAGGAAGAATGGCAGGATTTGTTGTACATATAAATTGCTAAGTAGTGCACTGATAGCACTGAAATGAAGTCCAGCTAATTGTCCGGATGTATGAAAGACTTGCAGCCTGTTTTAGCTGTCAGACATCTCACTGCACTTGCATAGAAGATCGCAGAGAAGGTAGCACATGTGAGGGCATGGTGGTGTGGTTTTCTCCTGTTGTTAGTCTGTATGTACTTTAGCTCACTTGCCTAAGTGTCTAACATCATGTAAAGGTAACATTGGGCTACGTATTAAACCAAATGTATTGTTGAACAGAGGAACATTTCAGTGATGTTAAGTACAGGATAGTAAAATTAATGCTATACTTGGGGAGCAGTTCAAAAATTAAATCGCAAAACTGCTATTTAATGTCATCCAGTCATCCAAAGAAGAAGAAAGGTAGTGTGAATCTGTTTTAGGATGCTTTTGGAATGAAATGGCACATTTTAACACTTAAAATCTGTTTAATATGCAAGTCAGAGAATCAGATACTCATGCCAGCCATAAAGACAGTAACGTTTAATGCAGAAACCTTTTGCCAACAATGTATTAGTAATGTAATGTGATCATCAAAATCATATAAACAGTGACAAAACTGGAATAAATGTTATACATTTGCTAGAATTATGAAAACTGAGTTTGAAGAACTCAAAAAAAAGCCAGTGAATGACAAATGAAAAAGTATTATGTAAACTAATGTGTTTGTTTAGAGGCTTTAATAAACAGTCAAAACCTTTTTAACTCCATCATTTCTTGTTTTCCATCACACTTTTGATTCAGCAGATCAGTGTTGTTATTCCTGAGTATTGTAGTAGACGAACTTCAACAGAGAATTAGTTATTAGTATTTGTCATGATGAATTTTCAAATTAAGGTTTCTTCTGCCATTGTTTGCATTTATATCTCTCCGGAAGAGGAACGTAAACATAGCTCAGGCGACTCATCAAACAAATCGTAGATGGACTAATCGATTATAGAAGTAGTCGTTAACTACAGCTCTAGATACGTGCAGCTAGATACTGAGGAGCATAATTCAGGCTTGCCTTCTTACTTCATTTCCCTTCATCCAGCCACTGGAGATGTACTATATTTTTTAGATGGGGTGACGAGCAGTTTTTGGGGTTGAGTTTTCCTGAACAGAGTATGAAAACAACAAAAGCTGGAGTAGCTAAGAGTGCAGCATTTGTACTGATCATAAGCAGTGTACTGCATGCATATTATACACTCTCTACTGTTCCTTTTAAGGAAAGCTTCAGTTTCGGTCGGACAAGTTTAGACTGAGAAACGGATTTGAGAAGATGTGTGGGAATGTGCTGTTCCTTTTAAAGACTTGTGGCCTGTTAAAAATAAAACATCCTTTTTTTAGTCAAGTATGACTTTTTAAGCATATCCTTAACAAGTAGCTGTTTTAAGTTGAGGACTGCAGTATCCTGAAAAGATTGTTTGGAGCAGAGACAACTGGTCAGCTGAGTGATGACCATATAAACTAAAAAAAAAAAATCATTGTGGTTTAATGAAAATTCTAGAAACCAGATTAGGAGTAAAGCTAAACTGCAAAAACGCTCCATTTTGAATTCGCTGTTTCTGTGCTGACACAAGAACTAACTCTTTTACATATATACACACCTAGTAGGCCTACAGCAGTTTAGCCCTGGCCCTTCACACTAATGAGTGCCAATCATAACAGAGCTCATTTATCTCATATCAGTCTTAAAGGCCCAGTAACAAAAGCAGTCTGTTAAATCATAAGGAATGTGGAGAGGTTAGAAAATGTTATGTTAAATTTAATTATGACCATTTTAGCTTATAAAACCACACTGATATTATAAGTGGACTGCAGTGTCAAAGAAATGTAGGATATGGGTCCTTTAAGAAAGTAGTGTAAGCACTACAGATTCTGTTGAGATCAGACCACCATCAGTGGACAATGGACAAAGCTTAGACATGTCAGTAGTGAAATGAGGCAGTTCACTACATTCTACTTCTTCTTTTTTCTTCTGTTTGTTTTGAGACATTGTTATCTCTCTCTCTCTCTCTCTCTCTCTCTCTCTCTCTCTCTCTCTCTCTCTCTCTCTCTCTCTCTCTCTCTCTCTCTCTCTCTCTCTCTCTCTCTCTCTCTCTCTCTCTCTCTCTCTCTCTCTCTCTCTCTCTCTCTCAGGGCCTCGTTTACAGTTCTTCACCTCTATCACCGCATCAGATAATCTCTAAAACACATCTACTAAGTACATCCACAGTAGGAAGTCAGTAATGTTCGAACCCCCCTCCCGTTTGGAGGCACCTGGGTTTTTAAGATGAAATTTAAAATAAAAAAGCAAGCTAGGCTTTGTTTCCACGACCTTGACATAAAAGATCGCAAGTTTGATCCCTGGTGATGCTGCTGTCATCTGTGGCCAGGACTCCAAGAGGGGCACAACTGGCCTCACTCTCTGGGTGGGTAGGATGAGCCCCCCCCAATCAACCTATCTGATGCTGGTCAGCATCTGTAAGCTGATATAACAGATCTGGCGATTGCCGCTCAGCTGTCCAATGACGTTACGTTGGTGCTTCGTAGGTCTCGGAGGAAGTCTGTGAACAGATTAGTGATATAAGCACTCTCATGTTTAATGACGTGACTGTAGGGGGAGATCACATTTGATGTTCCAGTATTTGTCTTACTTTTCAGTTTGATGCACCATTATTGTTTGTGTGGAGCAGATTTGTTTAAAGGATGTGTTCATGTCTGACAGGAGGAGGAGCCGGCAGCACAACCCAAAAGCTTTAAGCGTGCGCAGTCCATGGAGAAAGCCAACGTGAGTGTGTGTGGGCAGTATGCAGCCTGGCCTCTGGACACCAGAACTTTCCTGTCCGCTGATGACCTTTCTTTCACTCTTTACAGCTCCCGAGCCTTCTTTCTTTTCAGTCTGTCTTACTTTCACTTTCTTTAAGCTTGGTGCGTTTCTTCAGTGTGCCTCAGCAGAACTCTGCAACATTCTTTCTTTCAGTCTTTACCTCGATGTCTGTTTATATTCTACCGTTCAAAAGTTTGGAATCACGCTTGGAGTCACTCTTAGCATATATAATGTAAATGCTATTTAATTCAATAATTACCAGTTATGTTTGTAGGTGTTTTATTCAGTTTTCAGTAATTTATGACCAGGAAGAAGTTACTAAATGGTAAATATGCTATAATTCTCATGGGTGTAGCGATTCGCAGAGATTAGTCACATACCATATAATGTTGTCTTAATTTGATAGAGCAAAAATGAGTAGTGCCTGAAAGTCTGCCTTCTACTTTCCGTGATGTTTTTTAACTCCCTCCTTTCCATAATGAGATAAAGAGGAAGCGATATTTTCAGAGAAGGGAGGGTCTGCTTGTTTAATTTTTCTGATCATTTATACAATATAATCAGCACTAAACTAACTGCTTTATGTGCTCCAGTCTAAATGTTTTATTCCTGAGCATCTTGAATTGAGAACCTCATATTGAACAACATAATACAATACAATGTAATGTTACACATCTAATAAATGTGTTAATAGTGTTTTCTCCATATCTGCAAATAGTTTTTAAATATTTCTTATTTTATTAATAAATAGTCTTTAGAACTTCATTCTTGATGCTCGATGTACCTGAATATTAAAAAAAGTAGGGTTTTTTTTTGTTCGTTTTCACAAAAATCTTTGTCCACATCAGAACATGAACGAGTCGTGCCAGCTCAGTAGAAGCGACAGTATCTCACACAATTTGATGTCGGACCCCTCATGAAGCATAAAGTGTCAGCGGACTTTACAGAAGCCGTAGACGTTGATCGGCAGATCTCAGGACCTCAGTAATTTGATATTTCGAACAGATTCAGAGGATAAAAGATAGATAAATAAAACATTCACACGCTCCTGATCAGTCAGAAGGTTTTAAGATTTTTTTCAAATCTGCCTTCGATTAATAGTCATCAATTCACATATATTCAGTGTTCGAATCATTGAGATTTTTGATATTTGAGTAGTTGTTCATCCTCACGGCGCCGCACTACAGCTTAATAAAAAAAAAAGAGAAGCCAAGTTCAATTATAAACTTGAAAATCAACCCCAAACTGCTGAGCGCAAAGAAACAAACCCAGAACAGAAACCCACTGCGCACTGAACAAATGAAAACGACTGCAGACGTGAGCGAGTTAAGCAAGACGGCAGCCTTTTCAGAAACCTCAGTCATTTTAACAACATCTACACTTCTGTGCATCATTCTGGACACATCTAACATTTGTTCATTTGTCACAGCTGTGTGAACCGGTTCATGCATATTGTTCGTTTATCTGCAACAAAGTGTTTATCATTTAGGACAGTGATGATTCCAACCTTTGAACGGTGGCATGTGGTTCTTTCTTTATAACTTTTATTGCATTGTAATCTGTGTGTGTGTGTGTGTGTGTGTGTGTGTGTGTGTGTGTGTGTGTGTGTGTGTTCGGTCCCAACAGGAGGCTGCATCTCTCATCTCTCAGCGTTCTGTTAACCCCAGAGAAATGTTCCAGCAGAGAGAGAAAGGCATCACCCCCAGCAGCACAGACACTCCGTCCAGCCCACAGCCAGGTTAGTCATGCACACACATGCCACTAATCTTGTATCATTAGACTTGTGGGGACTTGTTCTGAACCCAAACAGACTACTTTAACCCTGAGAAGTCACTGGTATTGCTTTTGGCTTGACCATTTTACTCAATACAATTAGTGTAATATATAAAAATATAAACACTATTGAAGTTTCAAACTGTACCATTCACTCTTCACTCCATACAGTCCATTTTTGGGAACTAAACAACAAAAACAGCTTGATTTTTGAATTCATTTTTTGGTGTGATATAATGAAAACCAACACCTTCACATTTAGCCCTGCCCACTAATTCTTCAGTATAAGAGGTGTTTCAGCCTGGACTGCCTTTTAAATCAGTCACAATACATAGCCAAAAGGAACAGGGCTCACAAAGCACAGCCTTAAATGGCCAGGACCTACTTTTCCAAATGTTTATTACTCATTTCTATAACCTAGGAAAGTCTGCAAGGTAGTTGCTGAATAATAAGCCTTTGAATGTAGTAGGTCTTCGATTTTAAGACGTTAACACTGAGGGATATAAAGAGATTGAAAAATAGTTATGTGAAATTTTTAGTACATAAACACACAAAAGCATAAGTAGTGTAAACGTTTGTAGGGCCTTTTAATTAGTTCTTATTCGTGGCTCATTGAGTGTGTATACATGCTTTTAGTAATCAGAACTGCAGAAAATCTGATTTTGTCAGTAATCTGATCAACACGTTTACATGCTCCTAAGTAATCAGATAATGTGAAACTCCAGCTTTACATGAGTCAGACAGTCATCGGATTTCTGCTTTGCAAACAGCCAATAAACTGACAGAAGAAGATGTAACATAAACGTACTGTAAAACTCGAACTTCATGCTGCAGCTTTTTTTTTTTGCGCCACTTTACCTGAAAATATTGAACATACATTGAACATACATCATCTAGAAGATGAAGAATATTTAAATCCTTCAATCCTTGTGCTTATTTCTGGCACTGCCGTCATTCTCATGCATGTGCACACTGAGAAATTTTACATGCACTGAGAAATCTGATTACTGAGCTTAAGTCCAGCTCTCTCTATCCGATTTCTTAATTGGATTTCTAGACCAGGGAATGGTGTTTACATGACCCTTTGAATAATCTCATATCTGCAGAAATCCGATTATGATGGGATTATTAAGTGCATGTAAAGGCACTCATTCAGACTAGTGGTGAAATAGTCAAAAGTGTGATTTTTTTGAAGTTTAATTTTGTGGATAGTCAATTTTTCCCATGTTTTAGTCATTATTTAACATCTAAGCAAACAGAAATGAGACCAAACCATGATGCAATTAAATATGTAAGTATGTAATTTGAATTGAATAGTATAACAAAACTGCAACTGTACACCTTTAAGGGTTAAACACAAGGGGGGGCTGTTTAAACAACTTTAAAGTAAATGCACTCACACCTAAAAAGGGCATCTGTTAGAGGCATCGCAGAACACTGCTCATACGCTGTTATTTTGCATGTTGCTATGTTAGTGAAGATATTTTTTGAATCTCAAGAGGTTCCATTAGTAGATACACAAACCCACACAGCAGTTTGTGTTAAGCATGCATATATCTGACGTGGAATCACTGAAGCGTCCTGGTCAGATACGATCTGTCCCACTATATTAAAAGGAGGCATTTATTTCAGTAGTGTTTCATTTGCATGTGGTGTTAGGTGGTGGTGGTTGGGGTGGGGGGGTGTATGTGTGGTTGAAGTACGAAGTTCATTCCAGTTTGCAGCACAAGTCCAAACAAGCTGAAGGAGCTTTGTTACCTGCTATAGTTACAGTTACTCACCAAGGATAGGGATTCATACACTTTATCTAATACAGATACAGACTTACAGTGAGTCTGAGTTAAAGATGTCGGTTCCACTTATGTGGGATTTGCAGTTTCTTATGTGGAAATAATGTTTAGCATTAGTTTCGCTGAACTGCTGTTTCTCTGGAACATTTTTAACACGGCTATGTTTGGGTGCCCTGGACCTGACATATTGAGGTACCACCATAAGTGGGATACGTAGATAAAGTAGCCTATGAACAGCTTATAAATTGGGCTTTACAAGAGCACTTGATTGAAGGGGGGGAGGGGCAAGAGAATACCATTGTCATAATATAGCATCACTTAGAGGGGAATTCTACTAATTTTACAAAATGCATTATGCTCTTGTTGAGATGTAAACAAAGTCATTCAAAGTGGTTTAATATGATGTAGTTCATTGTAGGGAGACTTACCAACTCTGATTTATTTACAGTGGTGGTGATTTCTACAACACAAATACAACCACGTCAACCTACATGGGTCTTCTAATTTTATATGTAATATTAATGATGGTAAAATAGTGAGAAATCTTGTAGCCATTCGTAAACATTTTGTGTGATGGCTTCCAGTGAGGCAGCTTTTAGAGGCTCCCATCACCGCCACTGTGAACAGTCCTGTTTTGCCAAGTTTCTCTACAACATCAAACCACTCTGAATGACTCTGTTTACATTTTAAACGTTTAATTATGCAGAATTGTTGGACATTGAATTCTCTTTAAAGGTGTTGGACATACTGGACATTCTAACTGGGATTTTACATTTACATTTACAGCATTTAGCAGACGCTCTTATCCAGAGCGACGTACAAGAAGTGCTTTGTCTATCTAGAGAAAGTATCTTTGCTAGTTAACAATAGGTTAGAGAGAAAGATGGTCCTGAGCTCAGATACTGCTAAGAAACAAAAAGTCACTGTAGATCCCCAGAAAAAAGGAACAGAGTTGAACACAGAACTGTGTACAATACAATACTGTGCAATACAATGCAATACAGTAAACTACAATACACAGTGCAACACAATAAAATACAATATATAAGTGCAGCACGATATAATGCAAACTATACTTAATTTTTATACTATTAGTGGTGCCAATGGTAGTGCTATGGTAATGGGTATGTGTAGACAAACAATTCACAATAGCTGTAGAAAATTCTGTAAGGGGAAATAAAATGCTGTAGTAAAGGTACAGATCTTCAACACCACTGTCTCAAACCTTCCCTCACAGGATTGGCTGAAGTCGCCACATCCCTTGTACATTTGACCCCTAGCTACCATACAAAATTTTGTATTAGTGAATTCTGTATGACGTATTAAGTTCAAAACAGTACAAAAACAGTGTTTGAAGTTTTACCTTATGACCTTGATTGTTTTTAGTGAATATATGCTCATTCCAATCCAAAGTTGGGACAGGAGCATGTTTACCACTGTGTTGCATGACCTTTCCTTATAACCACACTTCATTGTAGGATTAAAGACATCATTTTATTCCGTTTTTTTTTGGCCATTACTCCATTGAACCAGTCTTCAGCAGTGCAACCATACAGGGCCTTCAATGCCTAATTTTGAACTTTATTATACAGCACGGTTTGAGTGGGCGACAGGTCTGGATTACAGGCAGCTCAGCCCAGCACACGCACTCTAATTACGCATGCTGTTTAAAATAAGCATGGGTGTGGGTGTTAATGGTGCCTTCACAGATGTGCATACCATGGGCACTGATGCACCTGCCTTCGAACTTTACACAGGTAATTATCTGGACAGTCTTATTTGCCCCAGAGAAAATGATGTCCATTATTTCCTTAAACAATCTGAAAGGTTGACTCATCAAACCACAGTACCATGTCGTGATATTCATCACAGAAGCATGCTGGTTTTTAATGCAACGAATGTTGGTAAGTTTATAAGGTAAACTTTAAGGTGAAAGTCTTGTCTTTGTACGGTTTTTGTCTCAATACAGGTCAAAGCAGATTCATAAATCCGTGCTTTCGTTTGTTTGAAATTGAGGTTTGTGTAACAGGTTTAGATCAGACTTTGTTTGAGTTTCACAAGCTCTGAGCCACACCTCTTTTTTGGAACATTTTAAAAAGGTATTTCTCCAAAAAAACCAACAGAAAAACGAACGTGCCGAACATTGTAAACATGCCACCACCGCAGCGTTACGGTTATCACAGCAGCCCTGTTTACCTCTGCCTACTGTTGGGTGAAGTACTGTTTCTCTCTGTCTCTCTATGTTGTTACTAAACCTCACTCAACCCTCATTTTGTCCAATTATGTATGACGCCCTTGTCAATTGTCGGTTTGGAGATCTTTTCATTCTTGGTGTCTTTGTGTCTCAGGGCGGTTGAAAAGCCCTTTTCTGTCTAAGCAGCCTTGTGAGCCCGAGCCTTCTCGCTCTCCTGTGCGCCAGATTTCACCTGTACCAGCCGCAGGTACACACTTGCACACTAACATACACACACATCGAGCACACATCCAAACACAGCACACTTTGTAAAGCTGAGAGAGCTCTTAGTTTAAAAAAAACAAAAACAAAACTTGACCTACATCAAATAAGATTTTATCTGTTCAGTAAATCTGCGGTGATTACTCAGCAGTTTGCATTATACTGTATATTTTTACAGACGCCTGTATTAATATACATTTTCTTTACTGCATAATGTTTATATTTTTATAGTTGTATGCGAAAGTTTGGGCGCTAGTTGACCTGGAGTGTTCAAACCTTTGCATATGACTGTAAAAGGCAGTGACAGCTCTGATTTAATATTGTTTTGACCCTGCCAGCATTGAGTATAGAAATATTCCCGAATGCATTAAATATACAGTAATAATGTAGGTGAATTAGCTCTCTCAGCATTTACACATGAGCAGTTAATTGGCATGACCCACAATTACATATCACAGTGTTCTTTGTGTGCAGTGTGAGGAATGTAGCCTGTGTGGAGTGTCTTTTTTTTCATCATAGAACGCATCATACTTTCCATCTCCACACACATACACTCGCTCCCTCTCTCTCTCTCTCACTCTCTCACTCCCTCTCGCTCTCTCTCACTCTCTCGCTCTCTCTCCCTCTCCCTCTCCCTGGCTTCTGCTTTTCTATGAGCCAAATCATAACTGCGCTTCCACCCACATAAACATATAGATTGGTGAACATGTTGGTAAGTTACTTCAAAAAAGTAATCCATTACAAATTACTGATTACATACAAGCCAACTCGTTGCCTTTCATCCACCAATTTGAGTGTCGTTTCATGTACTTTGTGTAGATTTGAAGGGTTTTTTATTTTCCATAATTCTGAGGGAGAACTCCTCCACTCCCACAAACTCAGCATGGCAGCAGATTACAGTCTTTATTTAGCCAACCCACAGATAGTATTACTTTCTATAAGCCAGTCAAAAGTGAGATAGCAGGTGGGCAAAAACGTCATATAAAACTATCGTTATTAGCAAACAGGACAATCTGCTTCTGTTTAGTTTTTGTCTGTGTAATTAATGAGAACATCTCAGAATTACATCACAAATAGTAATCATCAGGGTCCAAGCACTACGCACCATTTTAAAGCCAGCAGAACACAAAGGACGGGCAGCGTTTTAGAACAGGCTTGATTTGTAACAGGTATGGGGTACTACAAGAAGATGTCTGCCAAATTTCGTAAACCTTCTACTCTTGGCCTTCGTGTAGAAAGCCACAGATTTTAACTTACAAACCAGAAAACAGTACAACATTTGGACATGACTTGATATGATTTGCATAGATTTGAGATCAGTGAACTAAATACTTCCACAGCAGTTAGCCTGTATGTCAGTTTTCTCTGGCAGGCTCCACTACAGGGCATTGGTTTCTGAACCTCTCACTTTTTTTTACTACTCAAGCTGTAATAGGATTACTGTACTCATTACGTATCGGAAAAGAAAAATCTTACCATTCTTTCCTTTTAGGTTACTCTCTAAAACCCACACAAATCTGTTTCAACTGGAAAGTACAAGGGAAAACCCAACAGTCCTTTCAGAGCTTTATGTAGAAAGAAATCGCCAACCAGAGTAAACGGCATTCAAAAGGCAGGTCACTGTCCCTGCACCGGAACAACGTACAGCCAGTTATGCTTGATTAAAATTAGGAAAATCTTACTAGCCAGTAATATAAAGCTTAAGGAGCTGTTACTGGTCTAGTTGAGGTTGGGCTTCTCTCTTTATCACTGGGATCTTCATCAGTTTCATATTAGTGTGATAAGATGCTTTGACAAATTAAGTTTGAGTCACACAGTCTATATAGAGGACATTTGATGGAAGGTCACTGTGTGTAATTAATATTGTTCTCTTGCAATACGTGACCAATGCATGCTGATTCATTATCCCCATTCGTTTCAATGAGGAATATAGAAAAATCGATCATGAGACTGGGTCACCAAGCCACAACCCCTTTTTCTGCTGCACGGTGTAGCTGAGTGAGAGCATTTAGCCTCGGAGTTGAGTAAAAAAATAACAAACACAGAATATTTTAACTACACAAGTAATACTTTGCAAAAATATTTGACCAAGGAGTTAAAAAAGAGCTATAAACCCATTAATAAGTGCTATGGATCGAAAGAGTTTTTAAAAAACAGCTGACGTAATGAAAAGTGTTATTTCTCTAATAAAGGTGATATTAATCACAATATAGCTTTGGTCTTTCTTCTAGGTGTAACGCTCACTCCCAGCAAAGTGTATTGTAGTTAAAAAAAGAGTAGCCTATATGAGTAGAGAATTTATTTGAAATGTATTTGAAATCCATTTATTTCTTCAGGCGTCCTGGATTGTAGACAGACACAGTGACAGAGACATAAGAATAATGCAAGTGACGTAATTTTTATGAAGTCAGTAATTGTAATGCGATTGCCCAACACTGATTGATTAAAAAACAAATTATTTACAATATGTTACATTTTTATATGGGCCCGAACACTTCATACACAACACCATATATGCAAAAAAAAATCAGAGTAAATCTAAAAAGGAAAGCGTGTGATGGGTGTTGATCACCAGGCCCATCTGTGCGGCCTTTACTTTGCGAGTGTTGTGAGTTTACAGGGCTGCGTATGTTTGCGTGAAAGAGAAAGTGGATTTGTTTGCTTTGCACAATCTCCTGCTGGGCGGAGTGCACCCTGACGCAGAGGCCTGACCGCCGAGTCCACAAACCTGAGTGAAAACAGTGTGTGATTCCATGCATGCGTGTGTGTGTGTGTGTGTGTGTTGTGAGTAGAGCCCAAAGTTGAGGAGCCTCCAGCATCTGAGTATGAGGAACCGGAGACAGAAGAGGACGCAGAGTATGAAGGTGGGACACACAGACGCACTGCCTGACAACAGCCATTCAAGCTCCATTCGCTTCTGCCATTACGTCCTCATTGTGTCTCCTCATACATCAGTAACAACTGCTGAGGCGCCACCTTGTGGACAAAAGACAACAGTGCAGAATAATTGACTAAGTGTCTCTCTTTTTGTTTTCTCTCTTCCTTCATTCCCTTTCTTCTCTGTTATCTCATTCCCTTTTTTGTGTACTTCTCTCTTCCTATGTTGTTTTTCTTTCTCCTCTCACTGTTATTTTCACTATTTGCCACTTCTCTTTCCCTCAATTTGCTTATTTTCTCATTTTTCTCTTCCTGTTTTCTCTGTTCCCTCGCTTTCGTTCTGTTTCTCTTCTTTCTCTTCTCTCCCTTTCTCTGTATATTTCTCGCTCACGCTCCATTTGCCTTTTTTTCTCTTTCTATGTGTTTCTCTGTTTATTCTTTCCCTCCTCCTATTTTTCTTTTTGTCCCCTCTCCCTTTCTCTCTCTTTCAGATGTGGTCAGTGCTCAGTATAACTCTCATGTTGAGCAGCAGTCGCACTGTGAAGCAGTAACTGAGCCGGACAACATTTACGAGGAGCCGCCGCAGGTCCAGCAAACGCAACCAGCACACATACACATTCACTCCAGCTCTCTAGTCTTCAACTACATCAGTACATGAGTTTTCATATTCATTCTAGGGGCAGATTTACTGGCATGGTGCAGCGTCTCATACCTTGTTATTGGCATTAGAAAGTGGCTGTCACGATTAACTGAAGGCGCGTTGGCTCTGTTTAGACAAAGGGGCAGCGCTGTTCTTTTGCATACTGATATGTAAACAGCACAGAGCTGAGAGGACACCCACCACAGTCCAATCATACAGTTCCCACTCGAGCAGGAAACTTGCCAAACAGTGATATTACAATTTCTCACAAATTGTAAATGCACCAAAAAATCATCAAATGACAGTCAAAATATTTACTGTCTCATTTTTAAAATTCATTGTCAAAATATTTCATTTTCTCAAAATAACGTCATGTCATTTTGATTTAGTCGGTCAAAATGATGTCGAGACAGTTTCAAAGTAACGAGTTACTACTGGAACCAGAATCTGAGAATAAAAACCTTTTTGGCTGCATCCTAAACTGCACATTTCTGTGCTTCACATACAACATTGAATGCAGTTCAAATGGTGGTGCACTATTTTTTTTTTTTTTTTTTTTTTTTTTTTTTTTTTTTTTTTACACTGTTTAGTGGTGTAGTATGTAGGTTGGAACGCAGCCTGGTGGAAACAGCATTGGGGTCAGACTCGTGGTCATATTGCGCTGCTCATATGTTGATTAAGAAGTGCTAAGTGCTGGTAGACTCAGTATTTACCGCCTGTTTTAGTAAATCTGGCCACTTTTGGTCACATGGGGTCACTGAGTTCTAACAAAACAATGGCTGTTAGCCGTTGATCCAAATTTTCATCACCTTAGGCCTCAGATCAAGTTCTGTTAAACATTTAGTTGCTGAACATGGGTAGCTTAATATGTATTAATGTGTGCAAATGCCTCAGTGGTATGACACCACAGAGAAACATGCATATGTGGTTGGTAAAAGCATTTGTCAGAAAACAAGCAGTTGAAGCCACCAAAATCAGAAATTCTTAGAAAGTACACGTCCTTGTAAAAGCTATTTAATTTAATCTGTTACTCTGCTCACAGTTCGGCTTTGCCTAAAATCAAAAGCGACCAGAACTGTGTGTGATTTGCAAAAATCAGTGACAACAGAAGTACACAGGAGCTAATCAGTACACCTCCTGTATCTGCTAGTATACAGTAGTACAGTATATTTGGTATATTCAAAGTATACTCAAGTACTCCAGTACTAAGCTTGGCTGATAAACAGTTCCAACTCACATGAAAACGACGCATTAGTAAACACTCTGTGAAGCGTGTGATGAATACCATGTTGATGTAGTAGAGGTGTTGCGTTTTTTGTAATACTGCATTGTGAGGACATTCAGCAGATGAACGGGTTTCTTTTTTAGGCGGAGCAGCCGAACATGTATGAGGATGCAGGCGATCGCGGCACCTGTGCTCGAGCGCTTTACGACTACCAGGCTGGTGAGTATCACAGCAAATAGAGCTGTATAGCAAGGTGATGTTTGAGTGCCTTACTGAAGTGTAAAGCCAGTCGTGTTGCAGTGATTTGCCACGGTTAAGGTGTTGTTAGGCACTACAAAGCACACTTAAAGGTGTAAACAATAAGTGGTTTGATGCAAAATGCTTCATTCATTCTTCATGTCTAAAGTGTGTCTCTGAAAGCTGCAACACAGAAAGGTATTACATGAAATAGTTATGAATACATTGCCTGATGTCTGAGAATTTGTTTTGGGATTGCTTTGATGATGGATGTTGGTCCAAAACATGTTTTTTTAAAATATATTCCTGGCAGAGATTTACAAAGCAAAGTAGTTCCCAAAGAAAATAATTTTTCCCCCCAGATTTATGACTATTATACCTTTATGGTACATGTATTAAGACATGTAGGTTCACTGCTTGTTTTGGATGGTAAATAAAATGGCTAGATTTGTGTTGTGGACTTCTGGTTCTTATCACCACCACTGCATACAGTAAGTAATTAGTCGGTAAGTTTCCCTACAGTTAACCATTTCACATCAAACCATTCTGAACTGAGCTGAAATATGCAAATTTGTTGAGAATCAGCGGAATTCCCCTTTAAAATCAGAGTAATTTGTTCAATACATTTACAGGCGCTCAACGTTCACCACTACTGTTGCATAGCAACATGCAAATAAACTCACCAAAGAAGCAGCATGTGCTGTAAATTCAAACTTCTTGCCACAGTATTTTTTAACATAGTCAGTTTACTGGTAAATAAATGATCCATCATACGTTCATTTGTTGATGTTGCATGGTTGTTTTTTTTATCTTCACTACGCAGCCATGTTTTGTGATTTTTGCTGACCACAATGCTTGATTTTGCAGCAGCTTTTGTGAAATGTTTTGAAGTGGTTGAAAAATAGAAATTAGAGAAGATTGAGTCTAAATGGGGGGTGGGCTATATGAAAAAGACATCACAGTACTGGAAGACATTTTCACAATATGCCATATACATCATACAGTTCAATTCAGTTGAAACAATGATCAGTTGTAACCGGCAAAAACTCCAGTAGTGCAACCCAAAATTGATTACAATGATTTTTATTCAACATTTCATATATTGCACTGCAGTACAAAGTGATCAGTATTCTTTAAGTACTGACAAAAGCCACAATATTCTGAATAAAAGCATTTAGTGACATAATTTATCATGAAAATGAATAAATAGCTTAAGTCAAAAGGTAAAATTATGTGTATCTCTTTGCTCTGTCTTTAGCTGGAATGTTTGTGGGTAAATGTGACCTGTTGTTATCCATGTTTTTACACTCACAAGCGAGACTTTTGATGTAACGTGGTTAAGAACCGCCTACTGGGACATTTGACGTTTGACTGACACGCAAAAAAAAACCCTTTTAATGGACGTTACGCTGTGAACTTCACAAACGTTTTTCATTCAGTTCTATACTTTTCCGAAAGTCTTGGTCACAGCACATAGTCAGTGGCTCACAAAAGACATGGAACAGTTTTCACACGAACAGGCAGTCAAAATGGAACTGACAACCTCGAAAGCCGTGGCCAGCTTAGCATAATTATCACACACTGAGACTGCAGGTTCCCACGTCGCATAGAAGCTGCATGCTTCATTTTGAAAGCGTTACGTGTTTAAAGCAGTAATAATGATCCGATTGGGCAAAATTGTGGCTGCCAGATACTGCAAAGATTGGTTGAATTAGTGTGGATTTTTGTTTAATTAATATTTCGTTGGCCACTATTCTTTATGTAGATTTGTCTGCACACGTACATAGACACAGAAAAACAAAAGAAACTAGATACAATAAAATACACACAGGCTGCATCCAGTTGCATAAAAAGTGAATTCTGGCCTTAATTTTCCTTTTAACTTAATGAGCTGCATTAAATGTTTAAATGGTTAAAATGGAGAAAATCTGTAATTATGAACTGAAGCTCAGACCCTAATTTTAAGTATTTGACAGTTGCAAGATGTAGATATAAAGATTTTCCAGCTTTAAGCTCTTAAGATAAATGATAGACATTTTTATCAAGCGACTTCCTGTTTTTTTCAGTGTATTTAATCGATATTTTGAAGTCACAGGAATGATAATTACAGTAATTGAGAAAAAAAGGTTTTCAAAATGGATTAACGTTCAGCAGAAGGTGATTACATTGGCTAAAATGTTAAAACAATATCACACAACTCTGAAAACACTTATTTTGGACCGGTAACGGTCTTCATAGAGGTCAGGAGCTGGAATTGAAGCGACTCGGTTTAAATGCTAATCTTACAGCAGTGCTTTCACTCTGACCAGCTGGAGTACGTTTTTGTGTAATGGAAGAATAAAGCAAAATATGAAAGGGCATATATGACTAAGCTCTTGGTCACTGCAGCTGTACAGAACTGCTTGATATAAGTTACGATAAGAAAAGGTGTGAACTACGTGGCTTATTAAACGGCTTCATCTTCCAAGTTAGAAATGTGCTCCATGTTTAATTCTGTGTTTTTCCTCCGTAGCTGATGACACGGAGATCTCTTTTGACCCAGATGACATTATTACCGGCATAGAAATGATCGATGAAGGCTGGTGGCGAGGTTACGGTCCTGATGGCCATTTTGGAATGTTTCCAGCCAATTACGTCGAGCTCATGTAACAACAGCGGATCCCTCAAACACATCCGGACAACATCGACTTGACCCACCCACGCAGTGTTTTCATAGGGGGGTCAGGGATGAGTCAATTATAGTAGATTGGATAGACTTAAATCATGGACCACTGAAAGAGACGTTCCTCCTGGAACCGGGGGGAGGCATTTGAACTCTCAGTTAAAGATATTCCATGACTTAATGTTGTTGTTTTTTTTTTGTTTTTTTTTTTTCATTTCAAGATATTAAAGATTTAGCAGACATTACCTAAAAATGTAAGAATCCACACTGGCCCAAAAGAAAACTCCAAAAAGAGGACCCAAGAACATTTTTTATTGTGTGTATATGCAGTAAACTGTTCATGGCTAATCATTTCCACCTTGAACATTCCATGGAGCAAAATTAGCACTTGTGTCTTCAACACGTTTTTTTTGCGTTTCCCAATCTTTCTGGAAGCATTCCTGTCTGCGCAGTTGAGATTTTCAGGTTTTATTGACGTAGTGTACCTTAAAGCAGCGTGACTGATGATTTGGAGCAGAGAGGTTTGGTGCTGCCACCACCTACAGAATCATTATGGTCCTGTTTTTTGCCTTGTTTTTCTGCCTTTTCTGCCTCTCCAAGGCGCCTGAGCTGAAATGCCACAAGTGTTTCGATCTGAACACAGATGCTTTGCTGTGCTGTGGTGTGAAATGTGCGGCTGGATTTGGATTATTTCAGTTTGGTGCGATGATATGTGGCAGGAATTTTAGAAACCTAGGGAACAATATGAGTAATCTGTTATCTTACTGTGTTTCTAAGCATTTCAGAGGACTTCTTGAGGACCTCAGTGCTGTAGCCTTCCTGCCAATTAAAAAAAAACTGTGATTTTCTTTATTTTTTTGTCTAAGTTTCAGGGAACCATAACTCTGTTGTTCTTCCTCTGCCTTTGGGTCCAAAAGGAAGGCTGCCCTCAACATTGCTTATTTTCAGATTGAGACACGACAGATTTAGACTCAATTCTGCCATATTTTTGCACAGCTTTTGAGAACAAACACACACACAGGCAACAACGAGCTGCCAGGGCTGTGCCAATAGGAGGGTAACTGAGTGATTAGGCTGTAATTTTACATTAGCTTACGTGGACAGAATTAAATCTGCCTGCCAGCAGGAGCCCAGTTCTTAAAGCAGATCATTGTGAATAGCTTAAATCAGTGTGTGGAAAATTGTAACTTTAATTAGAAATATCAAATAAAGGAACTTAAACGAGAAAGCAGTGTGTGTGTTTTTTTTTTTTTTGGTTTTCTGCCTCATTTATGTCTCAAAAGATAAGAGTATGTTCAGTGGAAAAAATTAAGTTGCAAAGATAAAAATCAATAGATTATTTCACGCAGAGGTGTGACTCCCACTGATATTTCAGCGTGTGAACTAACAGCGTTTGAAAACATGCTACGTTACAGAATGTGAAAAAACTTGAAATGGCAAAAAAACCTTTACAAAGAACTTTACAAAGTGGGCAGTTAATTTAGGAAAAAATAAAAAACCTCTTAAAATGGAAAAACAAGCTACAAATGGACAGTTATAAAAGATAGAAAAAAACTTTACATCTTTATACAGTTAAAATAAATATGAAACTTTACATGGTAAATACAAAAACATGCAATTATAAAAAAACATGGTTCTTTCAATTGTCAGAAAACTATAAAAACTTTACAAAAAACCCTTCAAAATGGCACAAACATTTTACAAAAACTTCATAAAATGGCAAAAAAGCTAAATAGACTACATGGGCAAAAACAAACAAACAAAAAGCTGCTCAAAAAAGGTTCAAAAATACAAAAGGGGGGGGGGGGGGGCAGGGCAGGACAGGACCCAGAGAATGTAAAAAGAACAAAACGGCTATTTCATTTCTGAACCTGGAGAGAGGTGAGCAGAAACAATCATGAATACAGGAAGTCTGACTATTTGAGGTTGTCTCAAACACGAATTTCGATGGTTTTGAATATTAATTGAGGTTGTCTCAAACAAGAATTTCGATGGTTTTGAATATTAATAGAAATCGGTGGGAACTGCTCAATGTAGAGATTTGTGTACCAAAAAAATGTCAAATGAGTGTAGTTGGTCCCCAGATGTTTATACAGAGAGACGTGTGGGGGCAGCATACCACTGTGACACACAGCAGTGCTTGTGGTTAGCACATGGGTCAAAACATGACACCAAAACCATTCCGATATTCATGTTTCCTCTGCTACATCATGCTCAATATTCATTTAGCATCTTTAAAAAATCTCAAAAACCAGCCCCATGGTTGTAATCTTGAGTTTCATCTTGAGTTGAGCCGGGTTACTTAAAGGACCCGAGGATGCGGTTCGACTTCTCAATCCTACCATGGGAAGACTACACGCGACTACAATTTCTGGCTCAATTTAAAGGAGAGCTACTCGGCTGTACACTCAGATCAGGCTGTCAAATAGGGTTCTTTGTGTGATTCCACAGAAGAACCACCTTTGGTTCTCTCAAAGCTTTCAACGAATGGTTTTGTAGGAAACTTGTTTGTAATGTATGAGTGTGAAGAACATCTGCACCTTTTAAAGGAAGAACCTTCGCATAATCTGCTTTAAGAGTGTAATTAAATGCATCATGAGTTGTCATGATCCGAGAAAATCGCGTGATATTCCTGGTTATTGTATTTTTATTTCTTTTTTTTAATCAAACATCAGAAACTAGATATCATGCTTTTCTTATAAAAAGGGAGAAATTCTGGGCATGGTTCTCTGGTGAACTATGACCTCAACAGAAACGCTGTGTGTCAAACTCCATTTCCTGGAATAAGAGAAATCAACATGACCGTTTGGGGATTTTTTTGTTTTTTTTGTTTTATCACCCCAAGTTTCACTTTCAGTAGAAAAAACAGATTGTACATTTTCCCCTATCTTCTGAGATTAGAATCATCTTTTTTCTCTCTCATCTGAAATATTGTACAGTCGTCTGCCCATCCTGTCACTCTGTCCAATCTGTTTTCAGTAAATGGTGGAACATTGCTGTGAGGATCTGATTGCATTCAGCCACAAGAACATTAGTGAGGTCAGGTACTGATGTTGGACGATCAGCTCTGCACACTCCCACTCATCCTGACGTTGGCAGATGGAGTTCCATCACTCCACAGATGGCAGTTGCTCCACAGTTCAACGTGGAGCCGTTTCAAGGCGCCCCATTGTGGCAGTGCTTTTCTGTGGAGATTACACAGGGCTGTATCAGCAACTGGTGCGCCTTGAAGTAGGTGGAGCTGAAAGGGTGCCTGTATTCTTCTGGGCATGTGGTGAATATCGCCACATCTATCTTGAAGTCCAATATCCCCTGACTACAGCATAGTTATTCTCACTTCTCTAAAACATGTTCTTCTTTTAGATCACGAGGAAGCTGTAAAGTCAGTGCCGTACGCCGGGGTCATGCTGAAATTTTAGCACAATATAAACTTTATACTGAAAAGGGAACTAAGAAACGTCTTGACGGAAAATATCACTTCACTTCCGCAAAGGCTGAGCAGAACTGCAGGCTTTTCTCGGGTTGGCGTCTGGGGATGGAGATCAGCGGAATTTAGCCCGAGCTCAAGTCCAGCTTAGCTTTCGATTCGCCAAAAGTATGTGTCTCTTCCAAAAGGTTCCATATTTGCGTGCACCCTACATGGGAATATGTGTGTAAGGGAAAAAGCCAGGCCTGTAAATCTAGCAATCTCTATGTTGTACTTAAAGAAATTACCTAACCACACTAACGTTTCAGCTTCAAATCTCAGAAATTGTCTCTGAGCTTTCTGAGAAATGTTGTTGGTTGAGCTGTACACAGAGAAGCGACTGCCTTAGCATGGAATGGAAATATGTTGGTTTGACATGAACAGTCAAAGGAAAACTTTTCTTTGTGGGTAATTCAATCTCTGAACCTAGTCACTCCAAACCACACGTGACGTCTCTCTCTGTGTATGATTAATCTTTCAACTGACATATTTCTTTCAAATCAATATCACATTCTTGTATGTGTTGTAAAACAAAAAAAAACCCACAATTCTGAAATCATGAATAGCAGCAGTAAGCAGAGATAGCATATTCTAAATATACTGCGTCTTTTTTTACTTTAAAGACCCACATCATGGAAAAAAACATTTTTCTCACTCTTTTTTTATTAAGTTTCATGTAGTATGTAAACACTGTTAAAGTTTCAAAATGTATCATTCATTCCTCATTCCATGTAGTCCATATATGGAAACTAAGGCACAGAACAGCCTGCTTTGAATTTACCATTTTCAAATTGAATTGACAGTTTAGCCCCGCCCACTTATGCTGAAGTTATAAGGAGTGTTTCAGCCCTGAATGCTTTTTAAATGAGGCGCAGTAACAAACACAGTCTTTTTAATTTAAAAGGAATGAGGAGAAGATTGTGACTGGTTTTGTTTCATGAAACTATTCAAATGTCAAAATTGGACATTAAAGATAAAAAAATGCAAGTTGTTTTTTTTTTTGTTATCCAGGTTTCAGCAGCAAAAACTTTTCATATCATTGAAAAGAGAAAAACTGCAGGAAATTTTTTCCCCTAACTCTAAAACTGGTTTTTGATTCCGTCACTATGCACCAGTAGGGTCCAAATAATATTAAAAGCTAATGTCATAATCTCCCCTCCCCACCAACACCTCCCATCTCTGAGAGAACGCATTCAGCTGGCATGAGACCCTCCCTGATGCCACATTTCACTCAAAACAAAACAAAAAACATGTCATTCTCTGTGTTCCTAGGCCTAATAAAACTTGTTTAATTGGCTTGGTAACTTGGTAAGTGAACTGTTTTCCATCTACAATATTCATGACTTGTAGTGTTTCTGCATTTTGCATTGAGATTTTGTTGCTAAATTGTGGCTCATAGCTGAAGGAGGCCTTAAGAAATCTGTGAAGATTGTTTCTCTGTTCCCAGGACTGTGAGTCAAATGAAGACTTGCTAGTTTTGACCGGAATGACGATATTTCTGGTTAACTCTTTAACGTCTGTTTTCTGCTGGGCTGGCTGACCTTACCTTTACCACTGCTTCTCTCTCTTTCTCTCTGCCTGAGATGAATAAAAGGGGGATTTCTCTCCTTTTCAGCTCTCTTCTGTCTCATACTGCGTCTGCATGTTCTTCACTGTTCCACTCTGTGACTCACAGAGCATATTTACAACTTCAGAACTCCCTCTTCTTACCCCACTTTAGCAGCCTACTCTACTAGTATGGAAGTCTAGAATCGAGTCAGCCATCGCATATTAGCGCTCAATCCACTCTGGCGTGGCGTGTAATATTTTACCACTGAGCTGAAGATTGTTCACATTTTTTCCACTGTATGTGAGTGAATATGAATTAGGCGCGCTGGGGAAGTACATTTGAGTTGAGCCAGTGTGTTACTGAAATGATGACCATATTGAACGGTTTCGTATGAAACCGTTCAGGGCTGTTTCTGAAGATTCGGGGACCCTCAGGGACATCCTACTTGGGGGGCCCCTGGCCACCCTAATCATTCAATTGTATTCAAGAACAAAAAAGAACATTTACCAATTTTAATCAGGAAAAAAAGGAAATAGTCCCGAGTCACATTCCTCTCTGTACCTTAGTTTTCGTGACAGGCCTCTCTAAGCCCATTCTGACCAAAACAGATCAGAACATGACTGGACAGCTTAGTGACCTGCTGGTATACAAACGCAAAGGCCATTCATTTCATTTACGACCAAAACAGCCATTAAATACAACTCAGCCATTTTACAGTGTCACACACAAAACATACACTGAAAAGAAAATTCATCAGAAACCTCAACAATGAAATAAATATTAGTTTCCATTCTATTTTTCAACACTGTCAAAGTTCAGTTTTCGAAGTTGGTTGCATTTTCTTCTCTCTAAAAGTAGAAAGTAAGTAGTTTTCTGATGATGACACAACTTTTTCTTTCCTGCTTTTTAAAAATGATTTTCTTTGACTTTCTCCTTCATTATGCTTTTATCTAGAGGTTATTGATTTGACAATATTCTACTGTTACCATGATAAATTTTGGTGTTGTGAAATTTTGGTGTTGCTTTTCTGAACATATTGTGGAATTGAACTGAATGAACTTTGTCGTTGCACATTGTACTCGTACACTTGCACAACGAAGTTGAAGTACAGACCCCCACTCTCGGTGCAAAGAAAAAGCAGGAAGAGAAAAATAAAATAAGATAAAAAATTTAAATACTATACAAATTTACACTCAACAAAACGTAAACAAAAAAAAAACAACTGCACGATTGATATCATCTGAACTAAAAACAATGACCAACTATTTTGTTACACAGAGAGCACACTGTACACTGTGAAACAGCACTGAATAAATTAGAATAATTGGTCTTCCACCAAGATGCCAAGTGCTCTCTATTTAGCTGCCTATTTAATATGAGTACATTTAGAGCTGTAGGCTGGGCTTGACATGAAAGGGGGATTTCCAAAATTTCTGCAGAACTGAATCCTTAAAATGAAAAAGTGTGTTTAAAATGAAAAAGTGTTTCACTGTTGTTTAATGAAAAATGCAGAAAAACATACTGACTCAAAATTGTTCCCAGTGGAGGTGATGGGAACCAGACGTTTGTAGCATTTGATGCCTCCAAAAAGTTCCCACTTTCAGGAACATACAACATGAAATGGTTGTAAATATGCTGCACGATGCCTCGGATATTGTTTTATTAGCGTTTTAAGGATTCTGGAATTAAAAATATTTTTTTTTTAAATTCCACTCATGGAGGCCACCTGCAAGGCAAAGTAGTCAACCTATGTAAATTGATGTTTTCAGATTTGCCATCATCAACACTACATATAAGACGCATGTAGGTTTATTGGTGGTTTTGGAGAGTAAAAAGAAAAAAGAAGTGGCTAAATTCGCGATGTAGACATTGTGACCCTTGGTTCCTATCACCACCACTGTAAAGAGATCTGACTCTGTAAGAATGGAGAATTTCACCTCAAACCACCCTGTATGACTTTGTTTGTGATATCAAACAAATTTATTTTGTTTATTTAAAATGTTTAACAACATTTCTCAGATACAACGAATGAACATAAAATAAGAATCAAACGTCCCTCCACCTGAAACCATTTACACTTTTTTCGTATTAAACTTATCTTACGTTTAAAACTTATTATTATGGATTATGGTGCAAAGGCACAATATATATTGTATCGTGAAATACGCGTTGTTACACTCCAAACATTTAGTCAGAAAAACCTGGAAATCATGCAAAAACTCATGACATGGGCATACATTTATACTATGTTATAGTCTGTAATTGTGTTCTGTTGAGTTTAAGGAAACGTTTGCCAAGGTATCAGCTTCACACTACATACTAGTAAGTCAATCGTGAACAGCTGTGAATATGAATATATGTTACAGGTATTTTCATCATTTTTATATCTTAGGCTTGGCTTTACACGGTGAAACTTTTATGCAACTGGCGATTAAAACACGTACTAAACAACACTTTCGGTGAACCAGCAGCTACTTCCATTTGCAGTCTACTACTGCCAATAGCACTTAATACAAACTTAATAAAGCTTGCTGGCTTACATGAGGTATTCTTATGAGGCTGTCAATCTCAGGATGTCAATTCAATGCACAGCACTGTTAGCCTGCAAAATTCCATTTAGACTATACAGTGACCTCATAATTCAAATCACGCCTTGATATTCAGGGGAAAAAGTGTGTGTAGAACAAAAACAGGCTTTAGAACTTGTTGGTTAACCACAGAAGTGATTTTCAAAAACATTAATTTTCTAATCTTAGACCCAGACTCAGAACACGTCTGCATGCTATCAGCGAGCTCCAAGATGACATCACAGCCTCTGTGGTCAGCGGTAATGATTACACAGAGAAAAAACCGAGCAGCTCACACATCAGCAGTTTATCTCTGAGCTGCTTCACGCATGTGGGGCCAGGGATGTTCTGAAAGTATGGTGTGATCTCAGACTGACTAAGACGCAATACCGAAATCTCCCGCACTGAAACCTCCCTCATTTCCATTCCTCTGATATCAGCGCGCACAATTTCACATGTGCGACATTCACCGATTCACTCCACTATTCAGGCCCGTCCACACTGCTGCAGGTTTTGTGATGGCTGTGTGGTAGAAACAGCAGAAAAGCGGCACTTCTTCTGTCTCCCAGCGCGACAGAACGGCGGATGTTTTGTCTAATATTTTCACCCGAGAAACTCCCTTGGTGTGCCTGGCCTCTGGGCTGAGGCCTCTGTTATTCTTTCTGACATTTAAAGGTTAAACTTGGTTAAATGTCAGGGACTATCCGGGCAGGTGGAAGACAAGAGAGAGACAGAGGAAGAGAGATAGGCCCCTCCATAACACAGATCCGAAACTTCAGCAGCCAAAATACCGGCTGCAGTGCACCATCTAGTACACAACGGTCTACCAGCACATCATAACAGCTCCGCAGTTCAAAACACAATGTCATTTTTCTACATAATCAGGATGGGGCTTTTTGTTTTTGAAACCCGGTTTTGAAATGCAGATGCTGTTCGGTTTTAGGTTGGATCTCATACTGCATTAATTCTCTATTAGGCCTTAATCTCCTAATTAAAAAAAAAAAAAAGCAGCAATGCAAATAATTAAAATTACACTGGCTTGCTTAGAAGACGATTTTTATACACTGCTCAAAAAAATAAAGGGAACACTCAAATAACACATCCTAGATCTGAATGAATGAATATTCTCACTGAATACTTTGTTCTGTACAAAGTTGAATGTGCTGACAACAAAATCACACAAAAATCATCAATGGAAATCAAATTTATTAACCAATGGAGGCCTGGATTTGGAGTCACACACAAAATTAAAGTGGAAAAACACGCGACAGGCTGATCCAACTTTGATGTAATGTCCTTAAAACAAGTCAAAATGAGCTCAGTATTGTGTGTGGCCTCCACGTGCCTGTATGACCTCCCTACAACGCCTGGGCATGCTCCTGATGAGGTGGCGGATGGTCTCCTGAGGGATCTCCTCCCAGACCTGGACTACAGCATCCTCCAACTCCTGGACAGTCTGTGGTGCAACGTGGCGTTGGTGGACGGAGCGAGACATGATGTCCCAGATGTGCTCAATCGGATTCAGGTCTGGGGAACGGGCGGGCCAGTCCATAGCTTCAATGCCTTCATCTTGCAGGAACTGCTGACGCACTCCAGCCACATGAGGTCTAGCAATGGTCTCACAAGGGCTCTGAGGGCTCTCCATTACTGACCCACTCAAACCTTCTTGCCACAGCTCGCATTGATGTGCCATCCTGGATGAGCTGCACTACCTGATCCACTTGTGTGGGTTGTAGAGTCCGTCTCCTGCTACCACGAGTGTGAAAACACCACCAACATTCAAAAGTGACCAAAACATCAGCGAGAAAGCAGAAAGGTACTGAGAAGTGGTCTGTGGTCCCCACCTGCAGAACCACTCCTTTATTGAGTGTGTCTTGCTAATCACCAATAATATCCACCTGTTGTCTATTCCATTTGCACAACAGCTGTGAAATTGATTGTCAATCAGTGTTGCTTCCTAAGTGGACAGTTTGATTTCACAGAAGTTTGATTTACTTGGAGTTATATTGTGTTGTTTAAGTGTTCCCTTTATTTTTTTGAGCAGTGTATAACAGAATTTTTCGACATAATTCAATCATTGAGAATTCAGAATGATTTATGAAATAAATGTTTTATTTAACAGGAAATGTGTTCTAAAGAAATACAGTGTCGGAATTAACCAGTGGTAGTGAGAGGAACTAAAGGTCGCAACATCCACAAGGCAAACATTGGCCATTTTATTTACTATCAAAAACCACCGGTAATTCTACAAGCGTCTTCTGAGTTTTATATGTAATGCCGATCATGTTAAAATAGGGGTAGATCTGAAAAAACCTTTGCTGTTTTCTGACTATTTGCCTCACAACTTCCTGCATGTACAACCCCATTTCCAAAAAACTTGGGTTGCTGTGCAAAATGTAAATAAAAACAAAATGCAATGGTATGCAAATTATTTAAACTCTATATTTAATTGAAAATAATACAAAAACAACACATTGAATGTTGAGAAACTGAGAATTTTTTTGTTTATTGAAAAATATTTGCCCATTTTGAATTGGATGCCAACAACACATTCCAAAAAAGTTGGGACAGGGGCAACAAAGATTGTGGAATGCTAAAAAAAACACCTGGTGGTTAATTGGCAACAGGCCAGTAACATGATTGGGTATAAAAAGAGCATCTCAGAGAGGCTGAGTCTTTCAGAAGTAAAGATGAGGAAGAGTTCACTACTCTGTGAAAGACTGCACAAGCAAATAGTGTAACAATGCATGAATAATGTTTCTCAACATAAAATATCAAAGAACTTTTGCTTTTCATTCACAAACAGTACTTACAGGGAAGTGGAAAAGTGTCCTGTGGTCTGACAAATCACCATTTGGAATTTTTTTTGGAAATCATGGACACTGTGTCCTCCAGGCTTAAGACCACCCAAGCCTGTTATCATAGCACAGTTCAAAAGCCAGTATTCATGATAGTATAGGGATGCATTAGTGTACATGGCATGGGTGACGTGCACATCTTTGAAGGCACCATGCAGGCAAAATGCTGAACAATATATACACTATACTGCCAAACCTATTCAGTCAACCATCCAAATAATTCAATTCTGGTGTTCCAGTCACTTCCATGGTCACAGGTGTGTAAAACCAAGCCCCTAGGCCTGCAGACTGCTTCTACAGACATTAGTGAAAGAATGGGTGAAAGTCCAGTCATGAAATTTCCTCTCTACTAAATATTCCACAGTCAACTGTCAGTGGTATTATAACAAAGTGGAAGTGATTGGGAATGACAGCAACTCAGCCATGAAGTGGTCGGCCACGTAAAAATGACAGAGTGGGGTCAGCGGATGCTGAGGCGCATAGTGCGCAGAGGTCACCAACTTTCTGTAGAGTCAGTCACTGCAGACCTCCAAACTTCATGTGGCCTTCAGATTAGCTCAATAACAGTGTAGAGAACTTTATGGAATGGGTTTCCATGGCCGACAGCTGCATCCAAGCCTAAATCACCAAGCGAAATGTAAAGCTTCGAATGCAGTGGTGTAAAGCGCCACCACTGGACTCTAGAGCAGTGGAGACGTGTTCTCTGGAGTGACAAATCACGCTTCTCTGGCAAACGGTACTTGTCTGACTGCACTGTGCCAAGTGTAAAGTTTGGATTAGGGGGGATTATGGTGTGGGGTTGTTTTTCAGGATTTGGGCTCAGGCCCTTCAGTGAAAGGAACTCTTAATGCTTCAGCAGACCAACAGATTCTGGACAATTTCATGCTCCCTACTTTGTGGGAACAGTTTGGGGACGGCCCCTTCCTGTTCCAACATGACTGCGCACCAGTGCACAAAGCAAGGTTCATAAAGACATGGATGAGCGAGTTTGGTGTTGAAGAACTTGACTGGGCTGCACGGAGTCGTGACCTCAAACCCGACAGAACACCTTTGGGATGAACTAGAGCAGAGTCTGTGAGCCAGGCCTTCTCGTCCAACATCAGTGTTTGACCTCACAAATGCGCTTCTGGAAGAACGGTCAAAAATTCTCATAAACACACTCCTAAACTTTGTTAAAAGCCTTCCCAGAAGAGCTAAAGCTGTTATAGCTGCAAAGGGTGGGCCAACATCATATTAAACCCTACGGGATTGTCACTCAAGTTCATATGCATGTGAAGGCAGACGACCAAATACTTTTGGAAATATAGTTTACATGTTTGGGCAACGTATGCTGTCATCCAGATGACGTCTTTTGCAGGGAAGGCCTTGATTAATTCAGCAATACAATGTCAAATCATTCTGTATGTGTTACAACAGCATTGCTGTGGGTGCTAAACTGATTTACCTATAGTCCAGATCTGTCACCCACATAACATTTGGTGCATTATGAAATGAAAAATACAACAAAGGAGACCCCAAAGCTGAAATCCTTTATCAAACAAGAATGGGAAACCATTTCACTTTCAAAACTACAGCAGTGTCTCTTCAGTTCCCAAATGCTTACAGAGTGTTGTTAAAAGAAGAGGTGATGAAACACAGTGGTAAACATGTCTCCATCCCAACTATTTTGGAACATATTGTTGGCATCAAATTCAAAATGGACATATTTTTCAAAAAACAATACAAGTTTCAGCATCATGTTGTCTTTGTAGTATTTTCCTTTAAAATATACTTTGCATTATTTGCACATCATTGCATTCTATTTTTATTTACATTCTGCATGGCATCCCAACTTTTTTGGAAAAGGAGTTTCCACCATGCATGAACTTAAAAAAAAAAAGGTTTTAGGTCAAAACCTTCTCTCTAACTTCCATCAACATCAGACAGTGTATTTATAACCATTTTCATGTAATAACTTTCCATGAGCATTAAATGGTTTGGATGTCTGGTTCCCATCACCACCACTGTGAAAAACACAGTGCCTTTTATCTATCTACATGTATCTATCTGCCATGAATGTGTTTAAAAAATATATACATGATTTAGAGGTAAAACTTATTGTGAAACTATCATAAAACAGTGTCTCACACATGGTGTAAGTGATGGTGACGGTTGTTAACATTTTGTGTAGTTTAGAGGCCGTACTCTTTGGACATCTGGTTGGACATACGTTTCTGTAGAACAGAACATTTCACACCAAACCACTCTGAATGACTTTGTTTTCATCTCAACCATTTAATTAAGTAGAAATTTTAAGAAATCAGTGGAATTTCCCCTGTATCTTCTTGAACTACAGGTCTATTACTATTGAGGCCTACTAACCAGCATCTACCACAAATGATTTTCAGTAACTACTGTGAAACTGCAAGTTTTGCAGTTTGAGTGAGGTTCTTCATAGTCTAATGGGTTAACTGGAGGTGGTGCTCTACATTTACCATTAGCACTGACTACACTTCTCGTTTCATAGCAGGAGTAAATATTAGTCTGGTAATTCTACTGTTCAAACAGAGCTTACAAACATTAGTCAAACTATAGGTTACAAACTTTTACCATAGAAGGAAGATGCTGCACTTTAGACATTACAGAACACAGCAACTCGCCAGTCATTTTAATACATGCTTATTATCAAACTCTCTGTTGAAGTTGTTGTTTGGGTAATATGTGTTAAGGGGAAATTCTCAACAGAACTTTCACCTGTGCTTCTTAAGACTCACGCACATCTCTGTATCGGGGCAATCCCCGCTCTCCCCCATTTCCAAGAGAACAAGAAAAACCACACAAAAAACACAGTATGGGGCACAGCTGAAAAATTCATAAATGCAGACTTTTAAGTATGCTTTTTTTTTAAGTGTTCTTTATCAGGGCACCCCCTTCTCCACTATTTACACAAGAATATGCACAAGCATGCACAAGGAAAAACAGTACAGGGCAACGTTTCAGTACTGAGACTTATAAATGTGGACATTATTATTGAGTAGATTTATCACAAAACATTTTCAGGGTGACCCAAATTTCCCCCATTTTAAAAAAAAAGTGACAAACCACAAAAATATGGTATGAATACATATGGTATGAATTTTAATAAATATAGACATTATTAAGTAGGTTTGTATGAAAAGGCATGCAGTCATAAGGGTAGTGTATGCGCTGCCTCTGGACTTTAAAGTACTGTTTTTTTAAATAATTACCACAGGTTCTCAACACTTACTCAACTGACCCCTTTACCAATAAACCCCCCCACTAAAGAGACTAAGTATTGATTTCCTTCCTTTACAAGAAGCCTATAACCTTCTTCTCATCTCACAATGCCAATTTTACAGAATGGGCAGGTGCTTCGCAGGACCACCTCTCTGCTGGTGTATTTAACTCTTGGGATATTAGGGGTTAACAAACGGAATATCACAAGTTAAAATTGGTGATGTTTACCTGAAAGCGGTTAGTACTATAATGTTATTATATAGCTTCAGATTGTTTGCAGTTGTAAATAGATTTTTTTTAATACAAGTCATTTTGAAGTTAAGCAGCCTTAAAATGTATTTTCAGGCAGTTTCTCCTTATTTGCTGAGTTTAACATAAAACTAAAATATTAAATGTGCCATGATTTTGCACTGGCCTCATTTTGTTTTATCCCCCACCCCAATATATTCAGCAAACAAACAGTAACTGTGTATTAAAATGTACAGAAGTGTGTTCTCTGTAGAGGACGTGTCAACTTATTTTCACTTCAAAATCAACAAAATGTGTAATTTCACCAGAGGTGCCCAAACTTTATAAGTCGCATAGTAAGTTATGCAATGAAAGGAGCTTTAGTTAATAGTATAGAATCTGCACTTTCAACAGACGTTCTCCACTTCTTACAATGTGCTAGTTTGGTGATAATTTTGAGGCTTAAATGAACATGAAAAGTTTGACATTGATTACTTTCTTTTAAAGTAAATGGAAAACCACATAGCAGTTCTAGTGTATCTGTCTTGACTGGCTTACAGTTTAAAGGGGATCTTGAGAAACACTAATGGAAACAGAAGTAGCTGTATTGCAGTGCAGAACAAAAGGAGTATATAAATACAGTACCAGTCAAACGTTAAGTCACAACTATTCAGAGAAGGACTTGTTTTTACACTTACAGTGACATCATCAGATGATCTATGAAACAGCACTCTCGGGTGATGCATTGACCCTTTACATTGACACAGTTTTATACATTCTTGATCGTTCTCTCGAGCAGTTTCATGAGGAGCTACTTGAGATCCTTTTCCAACAGAACTGAGGAAGATACATGCATGCTGAGACTCTGCAAAATGAGACATTACTACAAAATTTACCAGCATTTCCACCAATTTGTCTGCATTAATCATTCATGAAGACATGAAGTCATTCCAAGTGGGTTGATGTGAACTGATTCACTGTACCAACTATTTTCTTCACAGTGCTGGTGACAGGAACCAGGAATTTTATTTAGAGCCAGAAATATCTGACCACATCAGTCGGGATCGGACGTTGTTTTCTGGGTATGTAGGGGCATAAAACAGCTTAATTTTGAACAGTTGATTATTGTAATACATATCATTTATGTTTTTAGTTAAATTATCCATGGCCTACAATGTCACATATCTTATCTATGCATGTCCATTTTCCACTATAAAAGTTTTTTTTCAAATACATTTTAGGTCAAAATCTTCACAAAAACTTGCGTAAAATGATGTTTTAGGCAGTGTATTCATAACCATCTCATGTAATAACTGTGAGGCATTAAACTCTTCAGAGGTCTGGTTCCCATCACGACCACGGTAAACGTTTCCGACTAGGTACGTTTTTCCAATACATCAAACTACTCTTAGTTGACTTTACATCTGAATCATGTTATTATGTAGACTTTTTTGGGAACCATCAGTGAAAATCTCCTTCAATATATTTTTTCATAAAATGAATGTGTATATCCATCAATTTCATTATTTACACTTGTCTAAGAAACAGTCAGGCAGGTGTGTCCAAACAAATGTTCTAGTTGTGGTTTGTTTACTGTATAATCAAAACATCAAATGAACAAAATATGAATAAATAAATAAATAAACAAACAAATAAGCGACCGACTACTCTCTGAAAGAAAACTCAAGGTCCCATGGTCCTTTGCCCCAGTGAAATAAGGAAGTCATCGTTTTGCCCAATGAGAGGTGGGAAGACCAATCTGGTTCGTGCCTCAAGATTTCGAAAGGCTTTTGTTTTGCGGTGAGTGCACATTGTGGAGCTGTTAACTAGAGTGCAGACAAGAGACGGCGCGGTGAAGGAAGGAACAAGAGCACGCAGAAATCAGAAGCACTGGGCGAGGCACACGTTTACAATGGGTACGTCCGCCGATGTGATATTACTGAACTTTGTGGAGGATCATTAAGACCTGACAGTTCACTTTTATTTATTTACAACAACCTGCTTTACAAATTTTGTGATATTACTAGCGTACATGTGTTACAATCTTAAATCTATTTCCAAATGTAAACCATAAATATGCGTATTTAGAAATATATATCAAACTTAACATAGCTATGTACTGATATGGTACTATTACCATACTACGTTGTAGTAACTGCACATTATAAAACTACTGTGCTTTAGGATTTTGTATACTGGCTTACTTTCTATAGGAAATGTGCTAAGACGTACAGAGGCAGATATAACAATTTTAGTTCAAGAAATATACTCCTTTAGCCAAAGAATGCTTCTTTGAAAGCAGTAACTGATGATCAATCACCTTTTTTTATGTCAGTCTGTGGCTCTTAAGGACTTTACAGTAAGTATTTTAGCTTCAGCAAACGTGCAATTTGAAATTCTAATCAGCAAAATGAGCAGAGCGGCACATAAAGACGAGATAAAGTGCCGGGTTATATTGCGTAGCGTATGAACTCGGTTAGATATTTGTGACTGTAGGCAGAACTGAGGAAGTGGTTAAGGGAAACAGAAACATGTACAGTACTGCTGCTAGCGTAAAAAAACCCCGCATCTGATAAACTCCTAACATACTGAATATCCTATAAATCTTATCAGTGCTGATAGGGCTTATCTTTCAAATTACGGGGTAGAGAATTAACCTTGCGCTCATGGTGAATGGCTGTTATTTCAGTCAGGTGTGCTATATGAACAAGATTTTTACAAGTCTGAGTCTGGTTGACTGAGCGCCTCTAATATCACAATATTCAAGCCTTTAAAATAAGCGGAGTGATTCTCCTAAAAGAGTAATACAGAAGAAATCTACACTGCTGCCTTCGGAGTTCAAGGGAAACTCCACTCAATTTTTTAAATGAATAATTCAAGCAATGAGATGTAAACAAAGTCAACCAGAGTGATTTGATGTGAAGTGAATTACAGATAAACTTTACATCTTGAATTTTCTTTACAGTGGTGGTGATGGGAACCAGGCATCGCGATGTCTACAGCTGAATCATGGCCATTGTATTTATCACCCGAAAATGAGCAGTGAACCTACACAAATCTTTATATATGTAATGGTAATGATGATACAATAGTGATACCTTTGAAAGTACCAAATAGTGAAACCAAAAAGTACCTTGGATGTACCTCTTCATCATGCGTGAACTTATTTCAAAACTTTATCTCCAAGAAATCAGACAACATATTCATAACCATTTTGTGTTATAACTTGACAACTGTTAAACTGTTTGGACATCTGGTTCCTATCAACACCACTGTGAACAATTCTGACTCAGTTCTATAACAGGGCATTTCATACAAAGCCACAATGACCTGTTACATCTTAATGAATATATTTATGCAGAAATGTTGAAAAATCAGTGGAATTCCCCTTTAACTCTTTTTTTTTCAGGCTTTTTATTCAGTAACTCCATAACTTTGATGTTCATATGTAGGCTGTGCAGCTATGAGGCTGAGTAATTAATGTGTGGGTACTTAAAGAAATAGTCCAGTCAGAAATTGCTTAACAGTGAATAGCCACCAATAATAATGGCCTTTCAGGCTGAGATAGGTGTTATGTTAAAAGTTCATTAAAAGAGGAATTCCACCAACTTTGTGCAAAATTGTGCATAATAAGGCTGCATAAGTAAATGAATAAGGTGTAAACAAAGTCATTCATTGTGGTTTTGTGTCATTGGGAAGTTCTCTATTCTAGAGAAACCAGATAGGAGCCAGATGTCTGAATAATGCCTCTAAATGTTCCCTCAAAGACACTTATTAAATGAAATGGTTATGAATATGGTGCATGCTCACAAGGCATGGCAGTTTTGAACAGAATATGTTTGAGCTGAAGATATTGAAACCCCTCGTTCCTATCACCACTTCTGTAAAGAAACCTGTATTTTTCTCTACAGTGAACCAATTTAACATCAAACCCCTCTGAAAGACGTTGTTTATAACTCAGTAACTGAATTATAGACAGTTCAATATTCAGTTCAATACATTTTACAAATCACTGGAATTCCCCTTTAGGTCAACAGTGTAGATTCCTGTTGTGTTCACACTTACATGGAAATTAAATGTTTTCTGGCATTGGCTGACCACCGCAACGGGTCCTGAGACAGCGATACAGCACTTAAAATAAGAGAATGCCGCAGCACAGGAAGCGAGTGATCTCGAAAGCGCAGCGTCCTGGGTTTTCACACACAGCAATATAAGAGGACTGGAGTAAAGAGGAAGTTGGTGGATGGTTTGGTTGATGGTTGAATCTATATTTCAGCACAAAAAGTTGACCTGCAAAAAAAAAGAGAAAAAAAAAAAAAAAAAACAGACAAACGCTTTAGTCACTGGTTATTGCTGACTCTATGACCAACCACTGATGGGTGATACCACCAAGCTGTGCTTTGGCAGCTACCATGGCCTCCACAGGACACCTACAACAGGGGATTAGACCTAATGAGTCCTGAAGATGTTTCAGTTGGTTAAAGGGCCCACGTCCTACTTTTGCCTTGTATTTTATTTCTTCTCCCTGAGCTCCACGTTTGACACGTCTGTGATCATGGCCACCCTTTTCATCCCTCAGAATTAAACAGGCTTTTTACTGTACCTTTAAAGGGGAATTCCGCCAGTATTTCTAAATTTCTGCATAACTAAATCAGCAAGTCATTCAGAGTAGTTTGATGTGAAATGCTCCGCTGTAGAGGAACTTATAGAGACAGAGTCGGTCATAGTGGTGGAGATAGGAACCAGACATTTAATGCCTCTAAAAGACATCAGGTGAAACAGCTGTAAATACACTGCCTGATGTCTGAGACATTGTTTTATGATGGTTCTGAGTCTTTATTAAAAGACGTTCATTGCAGAAAGGTACATGCAGGGCGTTATAAGACAAAACAGTCCTTAAACAGAGCTATTTTTTTTGTATCACTGCTATTTTACCATTATCAACAATACTTATAAAGCTCAAAAGACTCGTGTAAGGTCACTGGGGGTTTTGAATAGTAAATAAATTGGCTATATTTGTGTTGCAGACATGGTGACCTCTGGTTTCTATCACCACCACTGTTAAGGGAAGTCAAAGTCAGGAAGTTTTCTCTACAGTGAACACTTCACATCAGGCCTCTCCGAATGTCTTGTTTACACCTAACTGACCTATGCAGAAATTTTTCAAAATCGGTGAAATTGTCCTTTAAGACTGATATAGTACGTGTAAATTAGGTTCCCCTGTATTGCCTCCAGGCTGAAACCCTCCTTACAACTTCACCATGAATGGGCGTGGCTAAACTGATGTGGGCTAAACACATGGACATATGTTAATATGTTGTTTTTGTGACATCACAAAGCAGTATTCAAAACAGGCTGTTTTTGCACCTTCGTTTCCATATATAAACTGAATGGACTGAAAAGTGAATGGTACAACTTTAACAGTGTTTACAAACTACACTGAACTCATTTATTTCAAAAACGTAAGGAAAATTCCAGCTTTCCATGATATGGGCTCTTTAAATTTTGGAGATGCTGTTGTATATACAGCAAGTGTTTCATATTAGAAGAGGGTAGCACTGAGCTGTGGTTTATACGCACAGACAGGAAGCAATGTTGTAATCGTGCGGTTTCATATTAGAACAGTTCTCTCTCTCTCTCTCTCTTCTCTCATTGTCTCTCTGTCTTATTCTTTCTCTTTCTCTTCTTCTTTCTCTTATTTTCCTCACATTTCTCTGTGCAGAGTCAACTGTGAGTAAAGTCTTCGCTTCATAACTACATTCATTAAAGGGCCCATAACCTACACTTTTCGTGTAGTTCTACTCATGACGTTTGTGCAGCTTTATGAGCCAAAAACTGTCATAAGTCAATGATACAGTGATTCTTCTACACCTGAACCAGCACAAGAACAGCTTCTTACTCCGTTAAAGAGTTGAAACAGGTGTAGATGAGGGAAGGCACAAAAAATTAGTTTTAGAAGGCACAAAAACTAGCGTAATTTTGGGGTCCCCAGGACTGGAATTGGGAACCCCTCTCTTTCTGTGTTCAGTGAACGGGCGGTGTTAAACTTCTGCGGGCTGGACATGCGGATATACGCGAGTTTGTTGTTTTTTTGTGACATCACAAAAACAAACAAACAAACAAAAAACATTGTTTTTGTAGCTTAGTTTATGTACATGTTCCTGAACTGTACGCTGGGAAACTTTAAACCGTGTTTACATGTTACACCAACCGTTTATATTTTTAAAAAAGCGAGGAAAATTCAGTTTTCCAGGTTATGGGCGCTTTAACTCAAGTTTGCTCTGGACCCCAGTGAGAGTGGTCGACACCTCAAAATGGGCGTCACCCACTTTTCTTATAATATCTCGGAAAATCTTTAACCTACCGCTGTCATTCAAAGGGCGTTTGAAAGCTCTTATTCTGAGGAATAGTTTACATGTTACATACGTATACATTTCTACAGTCTTCATCGAGAAACACAGCCGTTTATGTTCAGTAATTTTCTTCTCACTCGCTAAACGCCCGCCGAGTCGTAAACAGAGCGTCAAATTTCAAACTGAAGTGTAAAAACATACCTGCCGGTGCTGTGTTTGTTCGCGGTTTACCGTTTTGTGCTGGTTCTCGTGTTTATTTCAGTTTCTGAGCTGCATTTTGAGCCCTCGGGTCTCTGAAATAACCGTCTTCGGAGCTGAAAACGGCCGTTTTTCTCCAGCACAGCGCCGCGTTCGTTATCCCGCGTGAAGGGCGCGTGATTGGCTCGCTGGTCTCTGGGCAGTAACTCGAGGGCTTCGCGCTGATTGGCTGGATCTTTGCGTTTTATTTTTAATTGCCAGCCAATCAGATGCGATCCTGCTTTAACCCGTTGTACCGTGGAGTTCAGGTCTTTTTTAAGGCTAATGCCCTTAATATAAACGTCAAACAGACCATACCTGATGTGAAGTAAGCAAAAGGATCAATTTCACTTTCTAAAATGAATTTAAAATGATTAACTTATTACTAAAGAGCTAAAATTTTTATTCATTATTTAAACAAAGTACGTAAAGTAGCACATTATTCAGTAGATACTAATAAAAACTAACAAACGGTGCCCAATTTCCCTCAGAATATATCATTCGGTATTGTTAAAGCTGAAAAAAGGCCTTTTTCAACATTCCTGAATGCATTTGCCTTGGAAATGAAGGCACTTTTTCAGTACAATAAGAGTAAGAGTGCCTTGATATTGGGATATCCAGCCTTGGTGCCGAATCAAGCCTCACTGTTTCTCTATGATATACCAGGAGTAAATCACCTGAGTATGACGTGGGGTCAGGAATTATGGTTATGTTATAACCATATACGTATGTTATACATACATGTGCATTATTGCACTGTAACGAACCGAAATGACTACAAAGGCCTTTTCAAAAGGCCTTTCAGTTGTAGCGCTTGCACAACTATCGAACCCCCTACACTCTTAAAAAGGATGGTTCTTCAAAGGGTTCTTTAGCAAGGATAATGGATGTAGAACCATGGACGCTCAAAGAACTATCTGCATGGTGAAATGGTTCTTCAGATGGATCGAGAATGTGTTGTATATGGTTCCATATAGAACCTTTTTGAAGATATATCTACCTAGCACCAAAAAGGGTTCTTCTATTGTTACAAGCATGACATCATGACAGTAGAAGAACCTTTTCGGGTTTCATATATATCAATCTATATGGATCTTTACTCATAACCCTTGAGGAACCATCTTTTTTTTAAGTGGGTACATAATTGGAGCTTCACTTTTTCATCTATTTTTTTTACAAACATACATTTGAAGGCCTGAAAAATGACATTGTACACAAATGACAGTGGTAAAGAGATTAATGGCCTATATCATTAGTCATTTGGACAAACAAAGAACTTATAAATTATGAATAAGTCTGACATATGAAAAAAAAAAAAACAAGCTTGGGATTCGTGAGAAATTTTTCACTTATTGTTTGGTTGTACAATACCAGAATCACCACAACGCTTTTCACAGCATTTGTGCTTGCTGCTTGTGGTTTTACTGAAGGCACTTGTGGGTATCTGCTGCATCCGTAAAGCGAAACAGTATGACAGTCATATTCATGCCATTTAAAAACAGCCAATACTTAGGTATTGTTTACCAGAGTCTGCATTCTTAATACTTTGCATAATATGAAGGTTGCCTTAAAGTGTGTGTTTGTGTGGTGCTGTTTTTTAGTGTCGGACCCTCGTGGAGAGGTGAGCGGGGCGGAGGAGCAGATAGAAGTGTGTGAGGAGACAACAGAGGAGAAAACTTCACTAAACCAGGTGAGAACATACCAAGAAAACACATCTGCAATCTTCCACTAATTCTCAGTTATTTCTCAATCCACAGCCCTGTGGCTTATCGCAGCCCTGTCTCTAGACAGTTCTGGTTAGCAAATATTGTAAAACGATTTGTGAGATGTTTTTGCGTTTAGGCCTGTCATGATCATACAATTTCATTTTCTTTTTTTCATTTATTTTTTTTTATTCAAAAAGTGGTCAAATTGGCTGATTTACCAAGCTTCCTAACTGTCAAATACTTGGGCCTCATTTCATCAGTGCACTCACCATTCAGTCAGCTAATCAGCTAGCCATGCAAACTTTACTGTAACATACATAACACTTGCTTTATCTCACTATAAACCCATCTAAAAGCCCTCACTTGAGCTAATACAGCAATAAAACAACCCTTAAGGTGGTGTTGGGATTCCCCCAAGGGGAAACAGCTTAGCCAAGTGGATGTAGGCTTGATAAAACTAGTCCTGTAATGGGGAGTTAGTAGCTCCCAACTGACGAAAGGCACAGCTCGGGCTCAAATAAACAAACATTGCTCTACAAATATTATAGCATCCGCTGCTTTTGTGAGAACCTAGATGTGTCTCAATAAATTTGGTTTCTTCTTTCTTATATTTACATGCATTTGCCATGACCTAACTGATAAAAATGCACCCAATTCACATTATGTTGAGATGTAAGGAATTGTGAAAGCTAGGAATGCTCAGCTCAGAAAAATCTGTTCAAGCGATAATGTGATGTTTGTGACAGGCCTAATTGCGTTACTTCTGTTACGACTTCAGCGGATCTTCACATGTATTCACATGACAGAGCCGATATGAGTCAGGCTGAAATTTTCCTCTGTTCAATTGTCATTTTGCAAGAAAGAGGAGTTTTTAAGGGCAGAAAAAAACGCAACACTTCCAGTAGGTTAACACTCATCACTTAGTCTTAGTATGATTACTCCTCTTGATGATTCTTTGGGTTTCAGTGTTCCCGCTTCTGCTGTTTGAAAACTTGTCTGTTTGTGGGTAAATTTCTTCCACCTTCATGCACTGTGCTGCTTGATCTGTCTTTATTCCTTTTATGGGACGCCCACCTGAGGCTAGAGGGCCATGTTCTCATGATTATTATGATACAAGACGGTGCTGGTAAAGGGCCCAAAGTGTCTGCAGGCTTGCAATTTGTACGCCATGCGGTTTCGGTGGCAAAAGCATGGCCTTCTGATCACATCTCCATAGACTTTCGCTCTGAGGGTGCTACTTACACGTCCACGGCCTGCGGCCCACGCACATTTGCACAGTGTGAATGGGGTGGAAATTTAAGAGGTGCTGCTTACGGCAAAGTCTGTCATGTCAGCTGGTATACGCTGTTTTTAGTCGCGGTTTCAAGGGGGGTGTGGGTGGGGGTCTGTAGTCGGACAACAAGCTCCTTCCTGTTTGAAACCTGGATGTAACATTTAACAGCTTTGTGGTCTAAATATAAGTGAAATAGTCTTGCTGAAGTTCAGCCACAGCCGAGGAACGAGCCACTACAGCAGGTTCACTTTGGCCCTGGTTATATTTTAAGGGAACAGCTCGGTGAAAAGTCAAATGTGCACAACTCGCCCCTAAGCTCAAGTGTAACTGATCAGCCAAGGCATGTTTGGTGTCTGACATTTGCTTCTTGTGTTGCGTGCTGAAGCTACAAGGCTAATGTAGTTAAGAAGTAAAGGCAGCCAGTTGTTCAGATATTAGCACAGCGCTAATTGCATGCCTAAATAATCACACATTTCCCTCAAACCGCACTTAGTTGTTAAGTAATCTCACAATAGATTTGCATTTGTGATTTCTGACTTATATGACGTGCTGTTATCTAAAGAAATGGACGAAATACAGCCTATAGCTATTGTTTGTTTTATTATTGTTTTTATGTTTTATATAGATAACAATATTAGATTTTTGTCAAGAACTGTTCCTTTAATACTTTAATTAACCCTCATAGCTAAGCTATTTTCTTGCCTATTTAAACGGCTCCAAGAGAATCGGATTCCAAGAAAAGCCCAAAAGTACAATCTTCCCCGAAACTGCTTTTCAAAGTTGTCAATTTCACAGGAAGTGTTTGTGCAGATGGCAGCCTCTAAACGCTGTGGGTGAAATTTCAGTGAAGATGAGTCAACTCTGGTCAGAGAGCCATGCCATAGAAAGAGAAAAAGATATGTTAAGGCTAGGCTGATAGAAATAACTTCCTCCTTGATGATGTAGGCTTGAGAGATAGTGGATGGGTTGATAGTTTGACTCATTTAGGGTTACCCCTTTGTGGCCTGCATCTGCAATATTATTCCCTTCGCAGAATAGAGAAGAGATTTCATAATTACTCATTCCAGTACACAGAAAAAGGGGCCCATATCTTCAATATTACTCAGTAGCGCCAGCAAAGACCTAAATGCTCAATATTAGTCATTCAGAGGCCTGCTTCTGGGAAGCAGTTAGCAGGCTGAGGAACTCAATTCAGCCTGAAACCCTGTGACTGAACCATGTGCATCACATAGATGAAGCCCCAGCACAACCACTGCAGACGTCAGATGGAAAGTCAAGGGTTTACTGTATATCTGAGCTCTGTTGACTGGCCTGCTTTAATCTGATTCGTCTGACTGATGCAATGCCAAGTCATTTTGGCCAAGATATTGTCAGCGTACTTTTTGAAACCGAAATCTTGCCTGAGGGTTTAGATGTCGGCCACCACCAAGCAAACAAACAAATAAACAAGCACAAAAGCAGACAGTGACACAAATTACAGCATGTGGTAACTGTAATACGGTGCATAACACAGAGTGTAACCGAATGTCACCTTATCGAACGCGCTGCGGGGGAAGAATAAAAGTCCGTCACTGAATCATCGAAGCAAATGAGAAACGGCACTACCAGTAATCATTTACATTTATAACGTATGCTTTCCCACTTTTGTTTCACTGAGCCAGGTGATGGCTAATATAAAAACCAAGCTGTTTTATTAAGTGATTTCATTTGACAGCAGCAGAACTTACAGTAAAGTAAAATCACTTCCTACACTTGCGGTGGAAACATGGAGAGGAGTGGAGATTCTAGGCCGAAACCCAGAACTGAGCCATGTGGCTTTTTTGGTGTTTTAGCACAGCTAGCAAAACTGGGCAGAGGAATCACACCCTGGTTTCTGTGAGTCAGTCTAAAGTCGTAAGTCTTCCCAAGCTACAAGGCTAATGTAGCTAACTAAAGGGAGCCTAGCCATCAGCTCAGATAGCAAGAGGACAGCAGGCCATTGTTGGCCTACAGAGGGCAAAGCTGGCAGCCTTTTTGTTCAGGGTTTTCCAGACGCTCATTTCACCCTCGCTGTCCAATTGACATATTTCTTTATTTTATTGTCCTTTTATCCTTTGTGAATTAGTTTAGTATATTATTTTAACAGCAATATCATATATAAAGCTGATTATACAGCTGTAACCAACGTAGCACAGCGTCATTTATATTAGGCCTAGTTATTGATTTTCTTCTCTCATTAGTTTGTTATAATTGTCTTTTCCAAAATAAAAGTCTGTGCACATTTAAAATTGGTATAAGGAGATTAAAACCTAGTTAAAGCTATTATTGTGTGCAGAACAGTAATCTGGGTGGTCTGTGGGTGGACCAGCGATGGCATACGGTTTTGTAGATTTTGACATAATTTGAAAATGCCTGTTGTGCTTTACATTGCACGTAAAGTGAATGATGAATGGATCTGGTTAAATTATAAGTCTGGTTATATTAACTTGCATTAAGAGTAACTATCATCACACCACATAAGCAAGTCTATGTAAGAATACGGAACAGCTTAACACAGTTTGAAGTAAGAATGTGAACGTTTAGGCATGTTTGGCTGATGCTAACCAGTGCACATTTGCTCCCATTGTTTAGCTGCATTGGCTTCATGGCTTCTATGCAAAACTAAGAAGCAAGCGAATGCTAAACATGTGGCCGATTGATTTTGTTTGGGATAAGAGGAGAATTGTGTAGACTTGGTTTTTTGCAAATTATTCATGTAACATACAGATGGGCCATTGTGAAGTGGCTGCAGTTCCCTGCTTAGGAGACTTACTGATTCTCCTAAAAGTCCTTATGGGAAATTGCATTAGACAAAATTAGACATGAAATACAGGAGAGATATATGAGCGATGAGACTTCATTTGCAGGTGAAGATGTGAAAGTGTTTTTATCTTTGCAAAGCACAGTATGTGTGAAATCTCTTCTCTACACCAACTCAATGGTGGTGTTGTGGGGGGGGGGGGGGGGGTGCTGGAGACACACTAAATATCTCAGCAGCATGAGAGACTCAGGCAAAGTCTTTCCACCTGGTCTCGTTGATATGTCAAGGAGAGACATTTAAGTGCTCATGTCATGGAAAACCGAAATTGAGATGTAATGTGTAAACCTTGTTAAAGGTTTAAAATATGCTGTTCATTCAACAATCCATAACAGCCTGTTTTGAATTCACTGTTTTTGTGATCAGGTGTATATCCTCCCATTCAGCCTAGAGCAGGTTGGCTATGCCCATTCACACTGAAGTTATATGGAGTGTTTCAGCTCTGAGTGCTTTTTAAATGAGGCACAATACAGGACAGCAGATCAAAGCAGAGCTCTCAGTCTTAAAGGCCCAGCCTGTTTAATTCTAAGGAATTTAAAGAGGATGGAAATGGCCACGTAAAATTTAACTGGGAATGTTTTTGGTACATTAAGCCTCAAAAAACGTACGTGGGAAAAAATATTGAACATCAATAATACTGTACGATGCAGGCCTCACAGGCGGATCTCATTTTTGATTTGTCGCTCCTGTGGGGTGTTATGAATTGCTGGAGCTAACAATCTGTTTTGCCATCTCACCCACAGATCCTCTCTCACTTCGTTAAATGTTTTGGAGCGGTTAGATGTGTGATTGATCCTATGACAGTTGGTGTGTTTTCTGCTGGGCTGGTTTTTTTCGCTTCCTGCTTGTGGCCTGAGCTTCAATGGGCCGCTTTATCCTGACAGTTTATTTACCTCATTGGCATTTTAGACACTTCCACTTTGATCAATGCACAGCTGACAGACTGATACATATCTGATTTTATCTACTGCTGTTGTCAGAAGAAAACCTTGTATCTCCAAATTGATAACTTACCAGGAGAAAGAAAAAACCTGCTTTACTCTTCATGCAAATCAATGGAACCAGACTTTTTTCCCCAAGTAATGTTGGGCCATTTCTTTTGGTCCATTCATCATGAAATTTACGTAAACTGTAAAGAATAACAGGAATGAAAAACATAAAAAATGTAGATACAAGGTATGTATGTATGTGTGTGTGTGTGTGTGTGTATATATACACACACACTCTGCTGATATATTGTTGCTGTCAGAAGAAAACCTTGTATCTCCGTTTTTGGTATTTTTCAGTTTTTGACATAAATTGAACGTATCTGTTACTCTTTACATTGTTTGTAAATTTTAAGATGAATGGCCTAAAAGAAATTACCCAAAATGACATGGGAAAATTTCTGGTTCCATTGACTTACATTGATAGTTAAGTATGTTTTTTCCTTCTCCTGTAAAATTGCTATTTTGGATATACAAGGTTTTCTTCCGACAGCAGCGATATGTAAATGCACTCTACTCTGACTGGCTGCTAGGTATTGTGCCTCATTCCAAAAAGCACTCAGAGCTGAAACACTCCTTAGAACTTCAGCATGAATGGGCGGAGCTAAACTTCTGTGGGCTGAATAGGTGGATATATGCAAATGAGTTGGTTCGCATGACATCACAGAAACAGTCAATTAAAAACTGGCTCTTTTTGTAGCTCAGTTGTCATTTATGGACTGGATGGACTTGGAAGTGAACAGTGTGTTGAATGGTTGCATACTAGCTCAGAGTGTTTAATCAGTCAGCTATGGTTGTCAAGCAACATAGTAACTTGGTGCATTAATACAGAATTCACTTCTATACTGAATATTTAAAACAGGCTTTGAAAGGGTGAGACATTTTACAAACAAACAGTCACAAGTGCTCTGGTCTGTTGAAGCTTCTCAGCAGACTCTGAAAACAGCTACTGTACTGTCCGACCACACATCTCACTTCTAGATTCTTCTCTAAATTGAAGCCAGTGTTAGACAGAGTATGCCTCTTACAGTAAGTGTCTCCTGTTTGCGATGCTGTGCACCGGTGCATTCCTGCTGAAGCTGAGAGTGCAGCTCACTGCACAGACTCCTGTGTGAAACCCCCAGCAGCCTTTCCGTTTCCCTTTAGACAGGATGGCTGGTTACTTATTGAAAGTGGTGGTAAAAACCTGCCGTGTTTTCGTTTTCTCACTCTTACTATGACTGGGCCCGGAAAGAGGAGGCCCGAACCCATATTCACCTGTAATTTGATATGAGGTGATGAGAAAATGAATCAGATTATTGTTGTTGGTGTTGTTGTTGTTGTTTAAATCAGACTGTTTACATGAAAGTGAAATTTGGCAATTACTCAAAGTAAAATAGATATTAATTCCAGTACAATACATACAGTTCACACAGACAATATACACATTTCTATGCCATTTTCATACATATGTAAAGGCAGTTTGGTGAAAGATGAAATATATGACAGATATTGTTACTTTTTACCTACTATTGTTTTTCTCTTCAACATACTTTTATAGGCTTTAATGCCTATAAAACCTCTCTTATAGAAAATGATTGCATCAAATGATTATGGATATGCAGCCTGATGTCCGACATATTATTTACGATAGATTTGAGATAATATTTTTTAATATATTTTTGAAATCCATTCAAAGTTGAGAGGTACTTTTCCCCCAAGAAAACTTCGTTTTAGTTTTTTTTTACTATTTTTTTACTATTTAACATTATATATAAAAGCTTGGGAGACACATGTAGGTTCACTAGTTATTTTGGGTAGCACATGAAATGGTGCAATTTGAGATGCCTGGTTCCTATGACGACAACTATGAAGAAATCTGAGTGGGGAAGTTTCTGTACACTGCAACACATCACATCAAAGCACTCAGAATGACAGTGTTTATATCTTAAGGACTGAATTATGCATACGTTTTGAAAAATCGGTGGAATTCCCCTTTAACAAGTAACTGCTATTTGAGTCAAGTGTGTCATGATTTAGGCCTGCAGTTTCCATGATGCTAATTGGTGCAGCATGAGCCTCTATTATTTGTTTGCCACATTAGCCTTGTAGCTCCACTGCTAAGCTAAAGAAGCAAATGTCAGACACGAAAAGTCTTGGCTGATGGTTTACATCTGAGGTGAGGGGAACATTGTGTACATTGGATTGTTCTCCAAACTATTCTGTATTTTAAGGCTTGGGTGATGAGGAGCCACGCTCACTTTGAATCTAATGTGCACCGTCTTAAAATGGTTAACAATCTTTGTTTTTTTTAGTCCAACAGGGAGATGGAGAACCCAGAACAGACCAACAGCAGCGCGGAGGAGTCCAGGACCGGTCAGTCGGAGAGTGAGGAGAGAGCCTTCGTCATCAATTTGTACCGTTTTATGAAGGAGAGAGGCACGCCCATCGAGAGAATACCTCACCTGGGCTTTAAACAGAGTGAGTACAGCAATGTGTGAGGTTCACTGCATCTACAGAACAGCTTAAAGGTGACCCTGTGAGAACATGCTTACTAGTAAGGGTGATTCTTCAGATATTTCACTTAATGCAGATCTAGCACAATGTAATAAAAATCACACCAATATTCAAATATAGTTTTATTATTATTGTTATTTGTGGGATAATCAATTTATTAGTCATTACCATTACTGTGTATATGTTGTTACAACAAAACCTCGTATCTCCAAAATGCTAACTTTACAGGAGAAGTAATAAACATACTTTGCATTTAATGTAAGTCATTTCTTTTGTTTCATTCATCATGAAATTTCTACACAATATAAAGGGCGACAGGTATTTACAAATTATGTCAAAAACTGGAAAATGGCAATATAGTCATACGAGGTTTTGTCTTGACAGGGATACATATATTTTAATTAACTGCAAGAAAATACAGAGCATGTTTATTGAATGTTTATTGAACATATTTATTGAACATTTTAATATATCATGAAGAAGTCAAAAGTTCTCAAGCGAAAAATATGGATATTCTAGCACATTTTCACCATAAAGAGTAAGAATATATCATAAATAAGCCATAATAAAAATTATTACTTAATTAATAATGAATTAAATGAATCATATTAAGGGCTTAAACATAAAACTACAACCCCAATTCCAATGAAGTTGGGACGTTGTGTAAAACATAAATAAAAACAGAATACAATGATTTCCAAATCCTTTTCAACCTATATTCAATTGAATGCACTACAAAGACAAGATATTTAATGTTCAAATTGATAAACTTTATAGTTTTTTGCAAATATTCACTCATTTTGAATTTGATGCCTGCAACACATTCCAAAGAAGTTGGGACAGGGGCGTGTTTACCACTGTGTTACATCACCTTTCCTTTCAACAACACTCAATAAGCGTTTGGGAACTGGGGACACTAACTGTTGAAGCTTTGTAGGTGGAATTCTTTCCCATTCTTGCTTGACATACAACTTCAGTTGCTCAACAGTCCTCCGTCATCGTATTTTACGCTTCATAATGCACCACACATTTTAAATGGGACACAGGTCTGGACTGCAGGCAGGCCAGTCTAGTGCCCACACTCTTTTACTACGAAGCCACGCTGTTGTAACACGTGCAGAATGTGGCTTGGCATTGTCTTGCTGAAATAAGCAGGATGTCCCTGAAACAGACGTTGCTTGGATGGCAGCAGATGTTGCTCCAAAACCTGTATGTACCTTTCATCATTAATGGTGCCTTCACAGATGTTACCCATGCCATGGGCACTAACACACCCTCACACCATCAGAGACGCTGGCTTTTGAACTTTGCGCTGATAACAATCCGGACAGTCCTTTTCCTCTTTGGCCCAGAGGACACAACGTCCATGATTTCCAAAACCAATTTGAAATGTGGACTCGTCAGACCACAGGACACTTTTCCACTTTGCATCAGTCCATCTCAGATGAGCTGGCGGCGTTTCTGGGTGTTGTTCATATGTGGCTTTCGCTTTGCATTGAAGAGATTTAACTTGCACTTGTAGATGGAGCGACGAACTGTGTTCACTGACAATGGTTTTCTGAAGTGTTCCTGAGCCCATGTGGGAATATCCGTTACAGAATGATGTCGGTTTTTAATGCAGTGCCGCCTGAGGGATCAAAGGTAACGCCCATTTAATGTTGGTTTTCTGTCTTGCCGCTTACTTGCAGAGATTTCTCCAGATTCTCTGAATCTTTGATGATATTATGGACTGTAGATGATGAAATCCCTAAATTCCTTGCAATTGCATGTTGAGGAGTGTTGTTCTTAACCTGTTGGACTATTTGCTCATGCAGTTGTTCACAAAGTGGTGAACCTCACTCCATCCTTGCTTATGAATGATTGAGCCTTTCAGGGATGCTCCCTTTATACCCAATCATGACACTCACCTGTTCCCAATTAACCTGTTCACCTGTGGAATGTTCCAAACAGGTGTTTTTTGAGCATTCCTCAACTTTCCCAGTCTTTTGTTGCCCCTGTCCCAACGTCTTTGGAAAGTGTTGTAGGCATCAAATTCAAAATGAGTGAATATTTGCAAAAAACAATAAAGTTTATCTGTTTGAACATTAAATATCTTGTCTTTTTAGTGAATTCAATTGAATATAGGTTGAAAAGGATTTGCAAATCATCGTATTCTGTTTTTATTTATGTTTTACACAACGTCCCGACTTCATTGGAATTGGGGTTGTAAATAAAATGAGTTCTTACCAGCTCTATATGCCTTTACCATCACTACCAGCTCTAACTTTATGGAATATGTCACTTACTCTTGGACCTGATACCCCAGTTAAATTTCTGCCATGTCATACTTGATCTGTATTTATCTAAAACAATTCCAAATGAAATTTCTCAGCTAATGACTGATTTGGTTATGACGCTTAATAAAAGTCTTTTTCGTTCATTAGGTATAAATCTTAAGACGTGTGTTACACATGTTGCCAATTTGTACATACATATATTTTTAGTTCATTGTGAGAAAATAGCAAATGTTTAATGAAAACACATTTTCATGTGTAATGGAAGAGAAATTCTCTGAAATTCAGAGTTGAAATTCACAATTTACTTTTCAGTATAAACCATAAGAAACCATCATTAATGAGCTATTATTTTAAACTGTGTCTAATTAGATCTATGTTGTTTTTAACATAAAATAAATAGATTTTTTTCTTTGAGGGGATGGTAATCTCCTATACATTATATAGCTGCAGGTTCAGCAACTCATGTTTGGATTTCTTGCTAATGTAGATGTGATAAATTGGTTTTAGGGCTCTGACTTGGGTGTCTTTACGCATCAGCTGGTAAATTTTCTACTTAAGTGGCAATTTTATGTCAGTGAACAGCCCCCAGCAGTGGGAGACATAAACCACCGTCTGTTCATTTTGACATTTAGGCTTTTTGTCTTACAGTCAATCTGTGGAAAATCTACAAAGCTGTGGAGACACTGGGAGGCTATGACTCGGTACGTGCGCACACACACACACACACACACACACACACACACACACACACACACACACACACAGAATCTCAGATAGGCCATTTCACAGCATTACTATCTCATATAGAGTGGCCTATATATATATATATATATATATATATATATATAGATAGATAGATAGATAGATAGATAGATAGATAGATAGATACATGGTTCTTTAAAGGCAAAAGTTCTATAAAGCAGCATTTCTGAAGTGTGTGTATGTATATATATATATATATATATATATATATATATATATATATATATATGTATATAAAAACCTTGTATCTCTGTCTTGTTTTTCAGTTTTTGACATAATTTATGTCAAATTCTGACATAAAATACCTACTGTCCTTTATATTGTGTGTAAATTTCGAGATGAATGGACCAAAGAAACAACCCAAAATGTCAGGTTCCATTGACTTACATTAAAAGTAAAGTAACCATTCTGGAGATACCATTTTGGATATATATTCCTAAAAATATGATTCTTTAAAGGTTCTTTAGTAAGGACTTTAGTAAAAGCAATAGTTCTAGAGAGAGAGAGAGAGAGAGAGAGAGAGGAATCATCTTTTTTTTTATAAGAGTGAGGAAGTGAAGTTTGTTCGGCTCTATTCTTCTCTTTTTAGGATCCTTTAGGTCTAAAATAAAATGCCAGGGATTCAAACTGAGAAGTGTAAGCAACAGCGAAGCATTCCTGGAGCTGAACCAACAGAGCGGAAAGAAATTCAATTTAACCAAAAAAAGAGAATCAGTTACTCAGTGTGGATGACAAAGTAGATCACTGTCCTAACAAACATACTCAACAAGTAGTAAAAGTACCATCTTTTGCAAGTACCCAGAGAAGTACAGATGTCACGTATGTGCATATAACAGCTCAACGGAACTAGTTACCACTCACATCTGCAGTTACTCTGCTTCTCTTCACCATTCATCCCTTTCTGACGCAAACAATGCGCTATGTGGCAGCCCGCAGATAGAGCCTCGTCCATTTGCATGTTGTGTGATAGTATCACACCTTCTGCTGTGGTGGAACTGAGAAGGAGGTCACAACAATAGCTAGACCGTCTCTCAATGGAAACTTGAGCTGGCTTGAGCTCATCCCGAGTTCACTTGAAAGCAGTGGCTGTTATAACCACAATGAGAGCAGAAGGGGTCCATCTTCACCCTCAGCCAGCCCGCCCAAAGCTGCAGACCTCCTTCCCCCTACTCTGCTTTGTTGTCCGACAACCAAAAGTTTCCATTCGCACTGTGTGTCCTTACACCTAAATGTATGTGCATAATTGTGTGTGCAAGAGCTTGACCAGTAAGGCTTTGGTCTCAGGGTCTCAGGGCATTTTAAGTTTCTTTTATAGCAGAAAACGTCAATTCATTTAAGTATACAGTGAAAACACATCTGGTTATAATGGTGCATATGTGCCACGGCTACATAAAACAAATACACAAATGAGTTCTTGCTTAATACTTGAATATGTATTTGATACTTACATTTAAAGGTGCTGTGTGTGAGATTCAGGGGGATCTATTAGCAGAAATGGAATATAGTATACAAAAAACTATGTTTTCATTAGTGTAAAATCACCTGTAACTGTGAATTGTTGTTTTCATTAGCTTAGAATGAGCCTTTCATATCTACTTAGGGAGTGGCACCTCTTCCAAGAGAGGTCAACCTGTTTGGCCACCATGTTTCTACAGTAGCCCAGAATGGACAAACCAAACACTGGCTTTAGAACACCTTTTGCGTTTTTACGTTGAAGTGCCAGCTTCAGTTTGCTGGCGCTATAGCACCAGTTGGGAGACTCAAAGAAGAACAATCAGTGGTTGTTGCCGGTACTGGCTAAGAATTTTGTGTTGTGAGTAATTTGAGAAGCCAAATTTTGACAAATAGAGGATCAAACTTATTCTTTCATACACAAAAGAAGCAAATTGAAATCAGGACAGGTGACTGCAAAACCTGACGGCCAGCATAGGTCATCTACTACATGCTTGGAAAGGGAGGGGTGAGGGAGGGGTATTCAGTCAATAGATGCCACTAAACTTACATACTGCACTTTTAATAACTTACATTTCTTAAAAGTCACAATGTGAAATCATGACATCTTTTGCTTCCATACCGTGACATACTTCCATGTCAAATATTGTATCAGGAAGCATTTCTGAACTAGTTGAGCAGAAGCACATGTCACAGGTTTTAACGTTTTTTCCTTCATGGGGATTTTCTTCTACCAATTTGAGCCATATATTTCACTTGACTGACTGCATGAAATGCAGAGAAATGACATATTAACATATCTGATTAGCTGTTGGCTAATCCTCAACTCGGTAATCATTGCAACAGCCAAGCTTGGGCACCATGTATGAGCAATGATATAAAAGCCAAGAGGTGGGCTCCTGGGTGGTGCAGCAATCTTAACATTGGCCCTGTTGTTGAGAGATTGTGAGTTTGATCTCCGGTGATGCCATTGCCATCTGTAGCTGGAAGTCCGAAAGAGCATAATTAGGATGGCTCTGTCTCTCTATCTCTCTCTCTCTCTCTCTGTCTCTCTCTCCATCACTAAACACAGTGCTAGCCAAGCTAAATCTCTGTTAGCTGATGTAACAGAATTAGCAGTTAGCTTGCCCGGAGGAGACCTAGCTACCAGGTGGAGCATGACTAAATTAAGGAGGAAAAAAAGTTTAAAAATAAGACTATGCATGAAGTTTCCCCTAAAATATCTGAAAACTAATTTACTATGTTGAAACGAAGAAACTTGAAAACTCAAATAGATCGTTTGTGAAAAAAATTCAGAAAAAGAAAAAGTGATTTTGAATAAAAGTCTATGCAGAAACTTTCTGGCAAGAAGGACTGACATCTCTTTGCCACTAGTGATAGCCAGGCACACTTGACCAGCCAAACGCTGCCCACTTGACTTTGATAAACCTGAAAACTTTCCGCTCCCACACACACACACAGTCTTAATATGGTTTGAGTAACAGGGTTTTACTGAAATAATATGAATTACTAATGTGCATAAAAGAACTTGTTCTTTCTCCAAGTGTTAATCTTACAGTAATCTTGCACATCAAATAACATATCAAGCACTAATGATGCTACAGCCAGACCGTTATCAAGAGAGGAAAATACAACGTGTTTGCCTGTGTGGGAAACCTTGTGAAACCTATGGTGACTAATTGTGGGGATCCAGTAGTGGTGCGCTATGAGTAACAGGGGCTTGGACTCATAACACTAATCACGCAATTCACTGCTCTCTGAGAGAGCAGGTATCACAAATCGATTACTTACTAATACTGATAGCTCCAGCAGTGAGAAGGTCTATTAAAACCAAAACAGTTTTGATTATATCTCGCTATTCTCTTCAAGGATTATGAGGCATTATACAACACTTTTACTTGATATCTCAGCCAGCCTGGGAAAGATCTCTGCTTACAGGTAAATATGAGTGTTCTTATGTGTATACGTGCATGTGTGTTATCAGGTAACAGCTCGGCGACTATGGAAGAATGTGTATGATGAGTTGGGTGGCAGTCCAGGCAGCACCAGCGCAGCCACTTGCACCCGCAGACACTATGAGAGGTAAGATCAAATGGTGTCATGCTGCTGGTAGCCTTGCTTTGCTTCATGCGGTCACTCTTTTGAGCACCGCTTGCAGTCTGAAACAGCTTGTTTTAGGTGATTGCATTGTAGGACGAGCCATTGCAAGGCTAAATATAAAACTAATCACAAACCAGAGTCATCGTTCTGATTCAAAGCCTTTAGACAACCAGTGACAATAACCAATGTGGCTATAACTAATATGGAAAACTCATATGAAAACTATAGGGATGAAGTAGCAAGAACTGTAATCAGAAACACTTTTGCATGCAAATCCAATCCAAGACATCATTCTGCTTCATATGAAATTTGTAGGAAATAGTGCACAAATAGCAAGGACTGCAATCAGGGCTTCAGCAGGCCCATGCATAAAGTCAGGAACAATAAAAGTGCATAACAATAACATTTAACACATAAAATTACAAAAATACCCCAAACACTAAATAAAATATAAATAAAATCTCCCACAGTTTAATCTGACCATGCTTTACTCTACGGCCAGTTTAACCCTCAAATTAAAAAATAAGCCTCTTACAGCTGTTCTCCCAACAAAAACTGTTCCCAAAGTAGTCACTGATATTCATTGCCTTTCAAAGAGACACTAACATTCACAGAAGCAACTACCTAGAACCACCTAAACTGCCTTAAAAGTTTCCAATGTTTACTGAAGGAGATATTTGGAACCACTTGGTTTGTAAGAAGAAGAAAATGCAGTCAGTGTACTTTAAAGGTATACCTTACATCTTCTTTTTCTCCTAATAGAGGGCTGCAACTTTTGAGGCTTTTGGCTTTATCCATACATGTTTGCTGCATCCTTGAGCAAAGCTCTTGGGGCCTCACTGCCTCAGCAGTGTTATAGCTCAATCTTTTCCCCAACTCTTGCCATGGAAGCCCATTGTCCTGCACAATTGAATGTTTCTTCTTCTGCTTTAACTGCTTTAACACACACACTTTAACTCAGTAAGAGGTTGTCAGTGCACTGGTTAGTTAGATCGGATGTGTGGGGAGCAGGGGCAACAGTAAAATGTGTAGGGCAATGCGGTTCCCTGATCTCTATGCCATACTAACCACAAACTCTTAGTGTTCATGTGCATTTGTCTTCAGTCTAGAAAGGAAATAGTGTAAATGAACTTGTGTAAACTCTCAGTTTTGTGATTTTTGACATGCTGTTGACAGTTTTTGTCAGTCTTTGTGATACTGATGCTCCTGTTTCTACTCTCACAAAAGAGCACTAAAAAGAGCAACTGCTGTACCACCTTTCACTTAATATATAAAATGAAATTGAGTTCTCTGCTGCCATCTACTGACGGTGCTCAATCAACAGCAGTTGCCCTATGCAAGTTTTAGTTTCAAGCATGAGTTTGGTAGGAGGAGTTTTCTCATGCAGACATTATAGCATAGCCATCTGCCCAGACTGTCTCATAATGCATATAATGAACTTATATAATGCATGAAAAGAATAAGAGTGAGCAAGAATGGTGTCGAAGGTACCATTCTGCTTTGTTAGACTCTGTGGTCATGGTTGGGCCTCTCTTGTTTCACTCACCAGGTTGGTTTTGCCTTTTGAAAGACATCGTAGGGGTGAGGAGGATAAGCCCCTTCCACCTTCAAAACCTCGCAAACAGTACAAGAGGAATGATGAAAGCAAGGGCAGCAAATCAGAGGGCAAGAAAAGGCGAAGAACAGCAGAGCGAGATGACCTGGAGGTAAAGCAAAGATGCTCATTAATGTGACCTGAAGAATATGCTTTTTGAATTCTGTTCTAGGCTGAGAGAACATTCTCTGTATTATTACTAAGAACTGTAATCACTGTAAAGATGGATTCTTTACTTGTTCCACATTGAGTTACCTAAGGTGCATCTTAATATTTAAGACATATGGATGAGAGTATCAATGTATCAGTGGTAAAATTTGAAAGTAATAGATCCCTCCATCACCTAGAACAGGACAGGCTTCTTCAACACATAAGTAACAAGAAGATGGTCTACTGTGAAAAAATAGGTTCAGATTCTATTGTTAGCAAAACATTTTTATTAAAATGGGAAATTGTGTTTCATAGATATTGATCGCTAAAGAAGGCAAATCTGGATAGTCTAAGGACATTGTTGAGGATTGTGATCCATTAAGAATTCCATGCTTGGGGCCAAGCACAAATAGACTAACATTCTGACCCTTGCTGTGAAATGTGCTCTGTGTTATTCTCAGGAGAAACTCAGAGCAGATCACCATTGTGAGAGGGGAGTACATTCTCACTCCAGTCCGTGGTCCATGTCTTCAGAGCATCCTGAGAGTGACCGGCTTGCACAGGGCTTGCTCCCGGATACCTGTCCCAGGGAAAAGCCTCTCCTCCAGCCCCTGAGCCCCGCTCTCGTCATTTCCCCTCTGGAGAAGAAGAAGCGTCTGGCGCAGGCAAGCCTGAGTGCAGTGCCTTGTGCTGCTCTGGAAGAAGGAAGTGAGCCAGAAAGACCCTCAGTGATCCAGCTGTCCCACTCTTCCTCTTCACAATCTCCAGCCCGCATCAGACATGCCTCTGATGGCTCTCCCCTTCCACTGTCCTCTCCCTCTGCCTCCTTCTCCCGAAGCCCCTCACCCTACTCTGTGTCCTCTGAGGACTGCGTGGCTGTCCCACCACAGAAGAGGACACCAGCTCCTGAAGTGGAGAAGCAGCAGAAGCCTACACAGTTCAGCACTCTGCCCCAACCTGAGTCTGGCGGCTTGCGAGTTTGCAAGCCTCTGAGCCGCTATCCCTGCCCCAAAGAACTTGCCGCCATTCCCCGTCCACATTACCGAGACTTCCTGCAGATCAGTCACACACATCCGGACAAAAGCCAGAGGAGCTTGCCAGCTTGGGCCGTAGAGACCAAGGTCGGAGGGAGGCAGGCTGCCCTTCGGATACCTGTACCTGCTTCCATTGGCTCGAGCTGCTGGGTTCCCTCCGCTTCCAGCTTTACCGAAGTCCTGCCCCGGAGACCTGTTTCACTACAGCCACTTTACAAACCACACCATTCCCAGACCCATCCCAAAAGGCCTAGCAGTGCTGAGGCCTACATCAAGAAGATGTCCTTTGTAGACAGAGAGGACAAGGCTAAGATGGTGGTGCCTAAGCCCATGCCCAAGCAGCAGTACCTTGTCCACTCACAGGCTGGACTGCCCATGCCTTACCTGCTCCCGGCCTTCGAACGGGCAAGAGTAGGTGCAGCAGAGCAGTGGAATAGAGTAGATGCAGTGAAAACTCTCCAGCCCGTCCTCCTCCCTGCTCATCTTGCTGTCCCACCATCCCAAGCCCATCCCTCACATCCCCTACCAGTGGGATCCTCCTTCCCTGGACCATACGAGGCAGCCCTGCGCTCTTATCCTTATCCACTGCCCCTCTGGCCTCCGCCTGCCAGCTTCAGCATGGCAAGCCTTCAGCCATATTAACCTTGACCTGCTCTCATCTTTCAGACATGGACCTGTTGGTAATGGTTGCACTCTGATGACTTTGATGAGCTCATGTTCATGACGATGTAGCCATGACTAAAAAGGACAGCTTGTGCGTTGCCTTGGGCGGAAAACAACAAATACAACATTGTATTTTGGATTGCTTGATCACTAGTTCTAATTTTTCAGTTTTAAACTAAATTTATCACCCCAACATAAAAAGTGGAATTATTTATTAACTGCAGTCTACAAGACCTCAATGTGGAGTACATATAGTTAGTCCAAAAATTAAAAATTAAAAAAAAAGATATTTCAGTGGTACTACTCAAATCCAAGTCTCATTTTTGTTGGCCTCCAGCATGGCTGGTAGTTATTTGTTTACAACCTGATGCATGTGCTATCAATTTCTACATATTAATGGCAAAGTGTGGACTAAAATTCAATTTGCATACTAAAGGACCAAAACCAAATGCAAATTAAACTAACCAGGAGTCACAGAATCATGGAAGAGACTTTTTAAGAAACTCATTCATTATTTTCCTGATTGAATGTCACCGTTTAAACAAATCAGTGGCAAATGTTTTTTTTTTTGATGTACATTTGTAAACTGTGAATAAAATACTTTATTTTCTAGCAATTAAATTTGATATGAAATCCATTTCGGATTTGACCAAGCTGTTTTCTATGAATGACCTACTATCAAGGACATCAGTCAAGACACATACCCGCTAACACAAGATTCATTTATTGTAAAGGATCTTCAGAGATAAATACAGAACATTTAAAACTGAAGCACATTATTCATGTTTCAAGCGCTGTGAAGCAAAATATTACGTAATGAATCCCACAACACAGGGAAAGTTACAGCTGTCAATGTCATCTACAAAGTAAAGCAGAGGCAACCTGAACATGGACAGTATCTTTTGTTAAGAGGAGTAGTATGTAAAGGAATGCTCTTTTCCTCGTATGCAAGTACGAGGTAAAATATGCACTACAATGGAACATTTATTGCATTAAATGGGAATGGAAGTAGTTCAAGACTGCAAGGTAAAATATAATGTCCTATACTTCTTAGATCTGTCCTTGGTCATTTATGAGCTGGTTTCAGGTGTTCAAAAACTAAACCTAAATTGTGCGACGCAGAGGGAAAAAAATGCCATAAGCAAGCTGGAATGCAACATTCCTGTTTCCAGAACAGGGAACTGGAAAGTGGTCCATGTCTTGGCATATTCAAGTTCCTGTATATTGCAATTCTTGCTGATATTTATGGAATAAGGAACAGCTAAGAGGTATGTACGCCTATGGAATTACTGAAACTGAGCATGTTAAGGCTGCCTAAATGATGCAAAACAGCCACTACTTAATGGGGCAGTTCATGAGGGACGAGTTTGTAGTAAGCCCCACAGGATGGGCAGCGCTGAGCCTCTCCTTGGTGCAGCCAGAACCACACCACAGCTGTGTTATCCTCCTCACCTACACAAAAAGATCAGAACAGGGAGTCATGTGGTGAGGGGTTTCGGGTTCCTTGGATGCCAGAATAAATGATGGTCATGTAAATACAAACAGTTGTTTTATAAGGACTGTAAGTAGCATCTTTCCAGTTAAGATTTACATGATGGTATCAAAAAAATGCACAACAAATGGCATTCTGTATTTTCCAGCTATGTGCAAGGCCCCAGCACCACATAAAATATTGGTACAGAAATTAGTTTTAAATAAATAATAATAATAATAAAAAAAGCTTAGTGGTAACTCAAACAGCTTAAAATCATAACTTACAAACACAGCCAACGATTCTCTTGTTAGAGATGGAGGGCACGATATGCGGATCTTGCTTAGTGCCTGCAAATTCTTTAGGTTTCAAGATGTTGTAGGGATCCTGAGGACAGAAGACAGCATAGATGTCAAGGATGTCGTTATCTATGCATAATACAAATTTAATACAAAAACGCGAAATGTGTCCATACTCACTGCCCCCTTTTTGGCAGCACTCAGCACAATCTTTTCCAGTCCAGTGGCCTGCTCCTCATCAGTCGGGATACCTTCATGCAGATATTGAAAAAAGGCATAAATGTACATCGTGTCACTGTAAACACTGGCCAAAACGTTCAGCCAAGGGCAGATTGCTGCATACTGCTCCATACTGTGGTGCAGAAGTGATAAAAATCTGTATTTTATTTTTTATAAAATACACATGCACACCAGTACAATAAACAACATATTCTAAATTCACCTGCATCAATCTCTGCAGTTATATGAAAGCGTTTTGCCCAAGAACATGTTCCCCCAAAGGTCATTAAGAAGTCATAAAAAGAATATCGCAATAGACACGTTACATTCAAGCTAGATCACAAAAGGGAGGGCTTTATTGTAAATAACTTTACATTGCAGCCACAAGAACCGTAGATCCATGTAACAGATGTTACTCAGGATAGTTCTATTGCTCTAATACAACTGAAAAAGAACATTTACAAAAAGAATCCCTGAACATTGTATCAAATGTGCTTTAATTCTGGCTATTCCTTCAACAACTCCACGCGTGGCATTCCAGCAGAAAAAGCAGTACTTTTCCAGCAATAACCATTGTAATCAGGTTCTGCTCAGCTTTTACAACACTTGCTAGATAAGTTGGTCCCTCCTATGCAGCTCTAACAGCTTCCACTCTTCTGGGAAGCTTTCTATAAAATTTGGAGCTTATCTGTAGGATTTTTTGCGTATTCATTAAAAAGAGCTTTTGTGAGGTCAGACACTGATGTTGGACGAGAGGGCCTGACTCACAATCTCTGTTCTAGTTCATCCCAAAGATGTTTGATGGGGTTGAGGTCAGGGCTCTGTGAGGGCCAGTCAAGTTCTACCACAACAAACTCACCCAAGCCAGGCCTTTACAGACCTTGCTTTGCGAATTTGGGCTTTGTGAAGTCAGTTGCTTGAACAGAAAAGGGCCTTCAACAATCTGTTCCCACAAAGTTGGAAGCGTACAATTGTTCAAAATGTCTTGGTGCTGAAGCATTAAGATTTCCCTTGCCTGGAACCAAGGGTCCTACGCCAACCCCTGAAATACAACCCCATATCATTATCCCACCTACACCACTGCACTCTGGTTTTCGGCTCTGCCCTTTAGGCAGAGATTTATTAAGAGTTACAGAACCTGGAGATATGTTATGGACTGGAGATGGTAAAATCCCTTAATTTTTTCATTAAGAAATTAATTTGTGTTGCAGACATCAAATTTGCAATCGTTTGTTGGATTGTTTACAGCAATCAAGGTAAAGTTGATAAACTTGATAAAGTACAATAACTGCTTTTTTCAAACTACATTCTTCAACTACAGTTTACAAGTCACTGCTTTCTGTTTTATGTAGATTTTACCTACCACCTCACCACCTTTGAATGGGGTTTGTAGTTTGCCTTTATTGTAATGATCACAGGCACAGCAAAAAAACAATCAATCTTTGAGCACTTCATTTAGACATCGTAGCATTTTCTAGCATCTTGTAGCTCTTCTAGTACTAAAGACATCACACTGTTCATCATACCTTCCTAGTTTTTTATCAATTATTTAAAGGAACTGCTTCCCACACTTTCCTTGCTCTTTTTTCACAGTCCATTCACAGTGGTTGGCCTTTTCTTTGCCACATATTTCCCCAGCACAGACCCATGAGATCTTAATGGGTCTTAAATTGTGCTTGAATTTCTTAATGAAAGTGTGGCATCTTTCATTGCCCTGTTGGAATGTCTGTAATTTGTTGTGGTTTTCCTTGTTTAAAGGGAGAACTCCACCGATTTTTCTAAACCTCTGCTAAATGAATTGGTTGAACTGGTTAAGTTGCAAACAAAGCATTCCAAACATTTGGATGTGAAATGCTCTGCTCTAGAGAAACGTATTGAGTCAGACTTTTTACAGTGGTGGTGATAGGAACCAGACATGTGAAGAGTTTAATGCCTCTAAATGACACCTCACAGCAGCTTAATGAACAGCTTTCAGATGAAGGTCCTGGTCCAACACATTTCTGAAATACATTAATGGTGGAGTACTTGCAGATACAGGCAAACAAAAACTTGGTAAAATAGCTGCATATTTGAAAAACATCATTAACAGACATAAAACATAAAAACTCCGAAGGCATTTCATGTTGATTTGTAAATAAAATGTGTACAACACAGATAAACATCACATGCTCAGGTGAATGCCATCTTACCAGGCTTTCCAGCACCACTTTCAGTTTAAACACACCTAAAAGGAGGACTCTGTTTATTGCGGTTCACCCCTCAAACTACTACTACGATAGTCGTCTGCTGGCTGGTGCCTGAAGACTATGATATGCTCTAACATGGATGTGGTAGGACTGATGGCAGTGAGGCGGTGTGATCTATCACTGACCTACCGAGCCAGCTAATGTTTGCTGTTGGTAATAAGTTGATGTTGAGAAACTAAACAGTTTAGCACTGTTGCTGGCCACTTGTTTAGTATTTGTAACGGGATAGCCGAGCGCTCATCACCAGACAGCTAAAAATAATCCTCTTAAATTATGAATATTGCAAAAATTGCGGCTGTGCTTTTCCAGCTGATAAAAACAGCTGACTTTCTCCCATTGTCCCATGACAGATTTGTGAAATGTTCCACTGTTTGGTGAGTGTTTATCCTTTATGGTCAGAACATGACAGTTTAAAACAGCAATTAACCACCCAGGAGTAATAATCAGCCTTCAAACTTGAAAGAAATAATGACTTGACATTTATCGTGATATGTATCGATACTGACCAATATGAATTTTGTTTATCGTGATAACATTTTAGGCCATATCGCCCAGCTCTAACCACAGGGTGCCGTTTTCTCTAACATTCACCATAAAGAAGAACAGTTCAGGCCCAGGACTCAACCCAATAGTATTAATCCACAGAGCCTCAGAACCACAGCTTCAGCCCCCACACTTTGCTCTTATTCGATGAAAGAAACCATTTTAAGAGAAACTATTTGTATTTATAGCAACATTTTTGGTTCTTTTAGTACTAAAAGTATATTTCTGTGCTGCGGTTGGTCATTAAGCACGCACACATGTAACTTACTATTGACTATGCAATCATTTACAGAGCCAATCTCTCCGGCTAATCCACACCACAAACTTCCTTTTAATTCATAATCACTTTGGCTGAAACGCAAATGGCTCCCTACTCCATAGGAGGTGCACTAAATAGGTCTTAAAATAACTTCGGCTTCCACGCCTAACATAACAGCATAGTATGTCTAACAAAGAACCATTTGAGATTCAGCCGCATGTGCTCAATTCCCTACAGCAGTGGTTTCCATGCCTGGTCCTGCTTCCTACTGAGATCAGCTCCAACCTGTATCCAATAAGCTGCCCAGCCCCTGACTTATCTCCATCACTCCTGATCCAGCCAATCAGGGAAGAGGTTGATTAGCTTGAGCAGGTGACACACAATGTGTTGTATATAATTCCATACATAACATTTTTGAAAGGGGTTCTGCCAGAACAACAGCAGAACCCTTTTTGGTGCTATATAGAACCCATTTCAAAAAGGCTCTATATAGCACCACATACAACACATTGCCCACCAGTCTAAAGAACCATTTCACAATGCAAAGAACCCTTTAAGCTGGCAAGCTGTTCCTTGTATGTTCATAGCTCTACATACAACCACTGTCTTTAGTAAAGAACCATCTTTTCTTAAAGAGTGTTGGAACTAGGCTCTGCAGGGCCAGGGTTGGAGATTTACAGGTGATTTACAGGACTTACACTGCACTCTTAGCATAGAATTTCACCTTCATATCTCACAGTGCACTACGGAGGGAGTAAGAAGCAATTTGGGACGCAGCCATAGTATTTACCGGTTTCTAAACACGCCACGCACTGCCCTCCGTACCGTCCAGGTTCTGTACGGTAGTTACAAAGCCTCTCGACCACTGTGTCACGTATCTATGTATAAGAATGGGGGTCTAACAGAGTCTAAGAGGGTCTAACAGGACTTTGCAGTCAGATCCTTCTCGCTCGCCCGGGTAATGGCGAACTACAAAATGACACCACCTCGGAGGTCAAGCTGGCAAATGAGCCATTTTGCCTTGTTATCTGTACACAAACCCAAAGCCTGGCAGTACAGGCTCTAAAAGCCCCGGTAAACACAGGGCGGCTGTGTTTACCCGAACCTGGCTAATCTAAACACCCGGCGTCCTTCAGCTAGAGTTAGCTCGGTTGCTAAGGTAACGCCACTCTGTCTGTATTTGGAGCACGTAGTGAAAAATCACCTCCAGCCGCCATTCCCCGAGTCAGAGCCTGAGCCTGGGCCGGGAGAGCCCGGCTGGTCACAGCAGCTCGAACCGCAGTACGGAGGAGAAGCCTGGCCGCCATTCTGCAGAGTGGGATCCGCTGTCAGTTCGCTGGGGAAGCTTATCTGACTGACTTCCCTTAGAGGGAGCAGCGGACTCTGCTGCCCCTGCCGACGGGAGGACTAACACTACAGCAAAGCACCACCGAGGTAAGAAAGCTAGTCCCACGCTGTGGCTGATGAGGGCTGGTTATTAGTGCGAGCGAGTGACAGCTCTGTAAATAAATACACATTGGCACACAAACGACAAAATACACATTTCAATCAATACACCTGTAAGAAATAATGACAAATAAAATAAAATAAAAATCACAACAGAACGGAATTATTTATTGAAATCATTTACTAATAAATAAAAAAATGAACATATTTCTTCCGATTGAATTGAAAATGGGGTCTGTGCCGGGCACTGCGCAGATTTTCGCATCCCAAGCTGCACGAAACGATGACGTCACGGGAACGCGGTCTTTTGGCGGGAAGTTTTCCGGGTGTAAACACCGCGGTGTTGAGGGTCTGTCAGTGAACGGGACGCTTTAGCACCTGTTTTCCGCGCTTGTCTGCTCGACCACCCTGCTGAGAGGTCCCGGTTCGCTGACGTACTCTCGGTTTTAGGTGTTTAAAGCGGTTAAAGACGCTAAGCCGGTAGTGTTTGTGTGCTAAGGCGTCCGTTAGGGCTTATAGGACCGTGCTAATCGGTTAGCATCAGCGCCATGGCTGATAGGCTCTCGGACGCTGGTGATCTGAGTGAAGAAGAGGAGGAGGAGGAGGAGGAGGAGGAGGATGTTTTGACACCGGCTGAGCTGATCGCCCGGCTGGAGGAGGTGGGTGGATGAGCGGCTGGAGCAGGAGAGCTCATGGAGAACGAGAGCTGTTTGTTTATGTGTGACCAGAGGACGTGTTTTATCAGACACGCTCACATAGCAACGATACATGCAGGACAGGTCCTAAGGAAACATGGTTCTGTACTAAAAATAAGGGTTCTGTTTTTACCCACGAGTGAAATGTAGAACCGTTTCATGCTTAAATGGTTCCCTGCGTGGCGAATAGGTTCATCAGATTGAAGGTGTGTGTGTGTGTGTGTGTGTGTGTGTGTGTGGTTCTGTGTAGCGCCAAAAAAAAGTGTTCTGGTGTTACAAGACGGTCCTCCAAGGGTTCTTTTGTAAAGAAAATAGTTCTATAAAGGACCATGAACACTCAGAGAACCCTTGAGATGATTTGAATGGTACTTTGCATCATGAAAGGGTTCTTCAGGTTGATGGAAAAGGTGCTACAGCCCGTTTTATGGAGAACCTTTTTGACAGGGGTTATATACAGCACCCAAAAAGGTTCTGGTATTGTTACAAGCTTGACACCGTAACAGTAGTAGAACCTTTTTGGTTGCTATAAGGAACCATTTTGAGCCATCTACGGCATGTTGTCCATCAGTCTGAAGAACCCTGTGATGATGCAAAGAAGCCTTTAGTCATGCAATTCTAAATAGAACCATTATCTTTACTAAGAAATCCTTGAAGAACCATCTTTTTTAAAGTGTGTAGTCTGAGCCTAAACTGCAGCTCCAATGGTGACACTCTTACTCACTCTTTGTGTCCAGAAGTTTGTGGACACCTTCCTGTCCTGCCTTTCTTCAGAAATCAAGGGTAAAAAGGCAGTTAAAGGGGAACTTGCATATCGCTTCTGTCGGATCAAAACCTCGTATCTCCAAAATGGTAACTTTACAGGAGAAGGAAAAAACTAACTTGACTTTTAATGTAAGTCAATGGAACCAGAGTTTTTTTACATGTAATTTTGGGCCGTTTCTTTTGGTCCATTCATCTTGAAATTCACATGCAGTGTAAAGGGCAGCAGGCATTTTCAAATTATGCCAAAAACAGAAAAACGACTAAATTGGAGATACAGGGTTTTCTTCCGACAGCAGCGATATGTTCGCTTAATTAAATGGTTGAGATGTAAAGAAAGTCATTCAGAGTGGTTTGGGGTGAAACGCTCTGTTCAAGAGAAACTTGCAGAGTCAGAGTTCTTCACAGTGGTGGTGATGGGAACCAGATGTCCGAAGCATTTAATGCCACTAAAAGCTACCACACAAAAAGCTATTACACAAAATAGTTATGAATACAGTGCCTGAAGCCTTTTACCCCATTGTTTTTCAAATTTTTTGAATCCATCTGTGGCGGGGAGAGGTCCCTGTAGGGTGTTGTAAGGGGAAATAATTCCCCATAGAAAACTTAAGCTGCATCCAAAAATGCTGATTACTATAATGTACATACTGAAGTTTCCAATGGTGGCATGCTATTTAGTATAGTGGTATGTGGTTTTGGATGCAGCCTTGTTTGATTTTGCCATCATGAAGATTACATAGGAAAGATGTAGGAAGTACTGCTCTTTTTTTTTTTTTTTAATCTTTTTATTGCATTTTATCTTGTGTTTTACAACAGGGGTGAGAAAAGTGGTAAGGGGAAAGTAGAGGCATACACACAAATTAAGACAATACGTAAACAACTACACAACCGAACAACATTACATAATAGAATTGGAAGCTAAAGTTTCTGAATAGAGTCATAAATTCTCCCAGCTTCCTATTGCTGCCGGTTTTGCCTTGTTAAGCCTTGCTGTAAGATATTCCATCTGAACTATTCTTTGAAACCTAGATATCCAGAAAAGCTGTGGAGCAATCCAAAGTTGCTAGACAGTTTTCTTGATAGCTGTAAAACCTGCCGTCTTCAGCTGAATCGAAAGAAAACTGAAGAGCTGAGTCGTCATTTGAAAGTGTTGCTCATTTTGATAGTAAGTAAAAGGGCTGTATTTGTGCTGTGGACATGGTGACCCCTGGTTTCATTCACCAGAACTGTTAAGAAAACTATGTCAGTAAGTTTCTACACCGTGAGTCATTTGATTTTTGTTTTGTGCTGAAAATGTGAAACTCTTCTTTTTGTCAGAAATTGAAGCACCTTAAAGTAGCTGAATTCATTAATTGGAAGGGGTGCCTAAATGCTTTTAGACACACAGTGACCAGTCTACCTGGTTACGTCTTTACAGAAGAACTTTATTTTTCTCCTGTACCTGTTTTGTGTGAATACTTCTCCTTTGTTGAGGGGCTGTTCTTCTGTTTCAGGCGTGGCTCAATGAGAAATTCTCCCCTGAGCTTCTGGAAAACAAGTCCGAATTGGTGGAGTGTGTGATGGAGCAACTCATGCACATGGTATGAGGGATGACTGGGATGAGGGTATTTTGGTTTGCTGCATAAGCAGTCTGTAAAGTACAGGACAGTGTTTTCGAACTGCAGTCCTGGAGGCCAGGACGTTCCAGGGCACATTTAGCTTCATTTAAATCCATCTGCTGGAAGTGCTGAAAGGCAATTCCAATTATTCAGTGTTTTAGTTTAACTAATGAACCTTTTAGCTTAACTTATTTGTTAGGTGTTTAATACCCCTAAACACTTCCTCACATAAAGTTATTACATGAAATACTTACAGATATGCTGCCAGTTCCTGAGACATTGATTTACAATAGTTTTGAGACCAGCTTTCAGCCTAAAATGTATATTTAAAAAAAAAAAAAAGATTCATTTCAAAGACATACATGTCGCATCTTGTGAGGCAAAATAGTTCTCAAACATATTTTTCAGATATACCACTATTGATGGTAAGCAGCACTATTGATGGTCCCACATATATCTGCTTTCTCAAATGCTTTTAGGAGGAGAATCTGCAGCGCGTCAGGAAAGGAGACCTAAAGGCCAGCGTCCACCGCATGGAGATAGACCGTATCCGCTTTGTCCTAAGCAGCTACCTCCGCTCTCGACTGCAGAAGGTACCTGAGAGACAGAAGAGGACGGACTCATACTAAGTCTCAAGCCTGTGAAAGTGCTTAAGGAACGATTAAAGGAAGATTAAAAACAACGCATTTACACAGTTTTCCCTCAACACACGTGTAGTTGATCAGCCAAACTGCCGAATCCGACTGTCCACACATCAGAGGCACTTGGGCGCTGCAGATTAGTTACAGTTCCTGTTTTTTTTTTTTTTTCTTCTTTCATTTATTAATAACTCTTCATTTTAAGTGTATCAACTGAAGATATATGTTTATGAATAGAAGCAACAGAAATCACAAACATCTAATGTCTATAGGTCTGAGGGATATGTGTGCAAATGAAGGAGTCGGAGCACAAAGGCACAGTACCTGTTGTCTGAAGTGGCTGTTCGCCGTGTTCAGCCACACATAGAGGGTTTGCTCATTTTTATAGTCCACAGTGAGGCACACGGTCCTCTTGACAATTTCAACAAGTCTGTGCCACTTTAAAGAGGACCTGGATACGATTTGAGTGGGTGAGAGAAGGTTTGGGGGTGCATTTGTGGAAATTATTTGGGTGACTGACATCAAGTGTTTGTTGGCACCATTAGCCTTGCAGCTATAGCCTCAGTTCAGCCTCAGCCTCGGCTGATTTAACTACATCTGGGGTAAGAGGAAAACTGCGTAGATTCTGATTTATTTTTATTTATTTATTTATTTTATTTATTTTTTTCTTTTCTTTAAAAATTCCTTAGCAGTACCACTAACAGTAAGCTATACAGTGTCAGAAACCACCATAAGCAAGCAAATACATTACCTGAAGGCACTACTGAGGCAAGTGTGTGATGACTTGTGCTGTCTTGGTCTGGCTACATTTTGGTGTAGAGAAAGTTCATAGTGTAGGTCTGCCTGTGTTTTCTAATGTTTTCTGTGTATTTTTTCCTTTCTGCAGATAGAGAAGTTTTTCCCTCACGTATTGGAGAAAGAGAAGTCTCGGGCAGATGGTGATCCATCCTTTCTCTCTCCTGAGGAGTTTGCCTTTGCTAAAGAGTGAGTGTCTTGCTTGTCCACACCAGCCACAACAATGGCTTCCACAAGAAGCCCTACGAACCAGTTATCATAATGTGGTCATATTCACTGCTCGTAGGTACCTGGCTAATACAGAAGTTTACCTGAAGGCTGTAGCTCTGAGACATATGCCTCCAAATCTGCAGAGTATTGATATGCTGAAAGCAGGTGAGCACAAAAGACATGAGATTTGCATTAACAGTAACCTGGACCTTCTGAAAACTTGCACATGCTGGTAGTAGAGTTTAACTGTTTCAGTGCATCTTCCACCCAGACGTAGTTTGAAGCCGTGCTTGGATGAGTGGTGTAGTGACGTTGGTGTTCACTGTTAAGCTTTACATATGCCTCACCTTTCAGGCTCCTCTTCTAGCCTTATTTCAAAACCTTTATTGCGTTACCTGCAGTGCAAACATAGCTTAAGGTGGCAGCCGCCTTGAAGCCACAGATAATCAAACCGTTAGCAGCCATGGCAACGTTTAAACCCTGACACTGATGCTGTGTCTGACCTACTGTCATTCTGTAATTCATAGGCCTGATTTAGTGGCACAGCTGATGATAAATCCACACCATCACAGAATGGCATAGTGCCATGGTTTGAAACCCTTTGGACCTACAGTGTGACAGAGGTTAATGCCTCCTCCATGCCCAGAAGCTCAGATAATACTGCCAAAAAATGCTGCTTTGTTTTTGTTCTTTTTGTTTCTCAGTCTCAGGAGTCTTCGTTCATCTTTGTCTGAGGAGTACTGCTAGAGTATTTTGATATCTTTGATTATAACCTATGTAATTCGTTGTGTATGCACAGTTCCTGAACCCTGTCTGGACTCATTTGTTTTTCTGCGAGTGAAGGAGAGGCAGGAGAACATTCTGGTGGAGCCTGAGACGGACGAACAGAGGTAGAGTCCTTTAACCTTACATTTACCTTTTAATGGTTTACAGTTGCACTTTACTCATAATATTTGGCTGTTCCAGTGTTACTAACATGGTACATTCTGTGCAGGGATTTTCACGAGAATACAGAATTATGCTGGGATTTGCTTGTGTTATACCTTTGAATCTTTTTGATTTGGCTTTTGGTTTTCTTTTTTTCAAAGACACTTTTTATAAGAATAGTTTGGTGAAAAGTCCCGTATACACAGTTCTCCCCTGACCCCAGATGTACTCCATCAGCCAAGACAAGTTTGGTGTCTGAAGTCTTTAGTTTTGTACTGATGCTGCAAAGCTAATGCGGTTTGCAAATAATGCCTCTAATCCAACAATTAACATGATCCATACTGCATGCTTAAATAATCCATCCATCCATCCAACCATTTTCTAAGCCGCTTCTCTGGTGCTGGAGCCTATCCCAGCAGTCAAGCTTAAATAATCGTTTAAGTTATTTAATTTATTTCAGATAACATCAAATTGTTGAGTAATCTCAAACAGACTTGCTGACAGTTGTATGAAAAACTTAGAATACCCCCAATTAAATTACATGTTTTTATTTTGTGCATGAAAATGATTAAACTCATTGTCTACAGAGAATACATGTAAATGTAGTAGTCACAGGAAAATATTACACATTTTTGTATTAAAGTTTTTTTTTATTTAAAAATGAAAAAAATGTTTAAAATATCTTTTAAAAAAAAATAGAAATTTAAGTTTTGTTTTCACAAGTTTTAGGGGTTAGGGTTTGGGACAACCGCTTCCCAGCTCTATAAATGATGATTCTATGTGGCTTATTAGCCTCTATTAATACCTTGGGCTTAAAAAACTCATAACATACTCCTTGTAAATATAATTTTATGTTATATTGTTATCTATGAGAAAGCGTAGAGGTATATTGCCTAACTAGAAACAAGCTTTTAACTATGCTATATGCCAAATAGAGCATTAACTATGTTATATATGCCAAAACTAAATACTTATTAAAAAATTATTCCAAATAAAAATAAATTGTTTAGGTTTTTTTTTTTTAAACTGACTGTTTCCTTGAAAGAGACATCGGGCATCTTTTCTATTTGTGAAACCGCTGGCCCTTAGATCGTTGGTCATGGAAGGTGGTCAAAACACACACTTTGTTGCAGTGCATACTGGGGACTGTAGTGCATCTCAGGGTGAAACGGGCTAATAAGAAATAGAAAATTTAAATAATTTTCCTGAATAGCACTGTGTCATGGGCCTGACTTGGCCTTGTGTTTGACAAATGGGATTTAGGCAGTCGTTAGATACATCAGCCTTTTAGCTCCAGTGCAAAACTAAGGGGCAAACTCAAACACGAGCATAAATGAATCGACTACATTTAGGTCAGGGGAGAATTTATGGTTATATTGTAGTTCTCTTCTTGTTTCGCCAACTATTCCTGGAAGTAATTGTCTCTCTCTCTGTCTGTCTCTCTGTCTGTCTGTCTGTCTGTCTGTCTGTCTGTCATGTTTTATTTAATTTCCCTTTTTAAGGGAGTATGTAGTAGACTTGGAGGAGGGCTCCCAACACTTGATGCGTTATCGCACTATAGCACCTCTAGTGGCCAGTGGTGCTGTGCAACTTATCTAGATGGGCTCGAAGACCGGGAAGAAAGCTGACAGATGTTTCTCCTTCCTCTGTGGTGGTTCTCCATTCATTCTCTGTGTTCTTTTTTCCTTTGTACTGTGTTGTGTCATGCAGATTGGCACATTTGGGTCAGAAAGAGTTCCAGTTAAGGTTCAGCAGCTGCTTGTAATTATGCCTATTTAGTTTGGACAACTAGGCCTGTTGTTGAGGGGCAAAATTCCTGCTCCAAATCTGTATTTATGCTGGGCTATTTCTGCCTGTGAACAAGGCCATCCTTAAAAACATACAGTAATGAGAAATAGAAGTGGCAGTGGCTTTGTTCCACTTTGCAATGCTGTACTGTAAGTATTACGGTCATGTACATGTACCTACCATTATAACCCATTTTCACCCTCACTGCTAACACAGTATTGCTCTTTGATAGTAACAGTTGCCTGTTTTTATAGTGTAAAGACTTTCACGTTTACTATGAATTTGTCTTAGAACTTACAAAACATAATGATCTCTATAAAAAAATCAATTATAATAATAATAAATAGAATGCTGGCGTTGTTATTGTAGTTAGTGCTTAATGCTTTCTAGTCAAAACAGGAATAAAGTACAGGTTCTTCATTTTCAGTAGATATTTCTGGGGCGATTAGATGTTCGATACTCCACTTGCATAAGAAAGAGGAAAATAAAAAACAGTGCAAAAACAGGAGTTTCCTAAAACTGGAGCTCAAATATGACTTAAAGAAACAAAGAAAATGGGACTTTAATAAAGATGCAAGACCTGGTAGACCACCAAAACTGTCCACACCAGCAAGTCTCTGAGAGAAAGAGGAGAAAATCAAGCTGCTTCAGATCTGAAAACATCTGCAGGTGTTTCTGTCCATCCTTCTGCTTTGAGAAGACCACTCAGCGCTATGGGTCTGGAAGGATGTGTAGCTGTCAAGAAGAGCCTCACCCGACCTCAACATCACTGAATGTGTTTGGGATTATTTGGATCGTGAGAATCAGAAAATCTATCCGACTTCGAAGACTGAAATTTGGAGGTGTGGGAAAAATATCTCTGCAGATACTTTTCTAAAACTCAAAGAGAGTCTGGAAATAATGGATGCTGTGTTAAAGGTGAGAGGTGGATACTGAGAATGTGATTTTATGTTGACGTTTCTGTTTACTGTTATGTTAAATATGTTCTCTATTTTTTCCCTAACGCTGAAAAATGATAAACCTGAAATATAGTCTCTGACGTCTGCGGGGTATGCTATTTTTGTCTGTCACTTTGTGACACTATAAAGGTGTTTTTGGTCTTTGTGGTATATTGGATATGACTTGCAGACCAGAAGTGGTTTGTTTTTAGAGTGCCTATTAGCATATGTGCGGCAAACTTTCATTGGAACATGAGCGTTCCACGGTACTGAACTCTGCGTGAACTTCCCTTTCAGTAACACTCAGCTGGACTGTTCTGAGAATGATGGTGACTGATGTAGCTGATACGTTTGCCCCATCTCGAATTCAGTTAACGTCTGTTTTCACAGAATTCTTGATGACTTATGATCACTTTTTGTGACGATCTGAGCTGAAATCCGCCAACTTCAGCTTCCAAGTGGTGCCCGTTTTATCGAGTAATACATAATTAGCCTTTAAAGTCATATGAAGTCTGGTACATCTAAGCTTTTGGTGCAACAGTAATTCTCAGAGTTGGAGCCGTGTTCTTTATAATGGAGCAAGGAAGCAAAGAGTCACTCAAATACCACTACCAATAGTTAATTGTAATGGCAAAGTCACTTTGAGTGTGCACAGTTAACACAATTTATTCACATTTACATTTGTGTTAAGCGATAGATACAAGCAAATGACTCGATAATGATCTACAACTGTTTCACAACTTATTTCATGTTTACTTCCCATGTGAAAAGTTGAGTGAACGAGTTCCTTCGTGAAGAAAGCGGCCCAATTTGTAACTGCACAGTCCAAAAAGCAACTAAGCAACTTCTTCCATAAATACATCAACAAACTGCCTCTACAAAATACAAGACACCGTCTTGTAATAAACAGAACTGGTGGACCAAACGTTCCTGATTCCTGAAGTCCAGTGGCTCAGCTGGTGTAACCTTCACCTACATTCCTTTGCGAACAGCTTTGAGAACCATTTGAAAAATTGGGGAAATAAACTCAAAATTCTTTACCATTAGAGTTTGTAATGGAGTGTTAGGCCCAATTTCTTATTTTTACCCCTACTCTTTTTTGAGCATCACTTTGTGGAACTTAGTTGTAAGGAGCAGTGGTTGAAATCTTCCCCTACGAACGGGAACAACCCTCAAATAAAGAGCGTTACTTTATTAACAGGCTACTAGCGCTCCTACCAGTCTGCAGTGACAGCAGAGGACGGTAAAATTCAGCTCTTCACTGCTGGGTATTAGTTACATTTAGGGACTCATATGCCTTCAAAGGAAGGGGTTCCACCTCAATAGAGCAGCAGCTACATTCTGGTGCTTCCGGCATCAGAACTGCTGCACTATTTAAGGTGGAACGGGAAATTTAGCTTGCTAGCTACGGAGTCATCAGCATACTATTGCCGATTATTATGTTTGTAATGAAGAAAAGGACCATAAAACATTGAAATGGCACTAAACTAAGCTAATACAATGGGTATCGTAATTCCTCAATGGAGAAGATATGTTTGTGGGTTGCTTTGGTCGCTTGTGCAGCCATCTTGAGAGGGGGAAACGGGACTAGGCCTTAGTTTGAATCTCATGATTTTAAATGGAAGACTATTTCTGTTGTAAGTCTATTGCCAGAGATGAAAGCTCTAGGAGTGAAAGTTGGGACCGCTCAGATTTTGAGAATCTTGGTAATTGTTTTTATAGGGAAACCACATACAGTTCTACTTTGTTCTTAAGGGTGTACGAAGCAAAGTGTCTGTTAAATGGACCCCAGGTTCAGCCTACAGTGCATTCAGCCAAAGGAAAGTCACCACGCTGGAGCAGGGTCTGCCCATCCGCTCTCCAGGGTCCGTGGTTGGAATGTGGAAGTAGCCAAAACCTCCACAACCAGTATGCAAGTATGAGTCCGGTGTAAGTGGTTGTGTAGTGTAGTGGGTAACACGTCTGCCTGCTACACTGTAGACTGGGGTTCAGTCCCCTGCCTGGACAAACGCCACACACTATACCAATAAAAGTCCTTGGGCAAGACTCATAACGCCACCTTTGCCTACCAGTGTAAAGTGATGAAATTGTAAGTTGCTCTGGATAAGAGCGTCAGCCAAATGCCGTAAATGTAAGTTGACTAATACTGAGCTAACTAGCCTGCTAATGTTAGCCGTTCATTATAAGCTTACTGCAGGCCTGGAATGCCCATCTGGAGGACCAGAAAAAGACAGAGTTAACTGTATAAATACACACACACTAACACACCACGTCAGTGTCACTGCTGAGAATGGGCCACACCCCAAATAATACTTGCTCTCTGAGAGTCCTTGGTGGTCCTGACCACTGAAGAACAGGGCAAAAGGGGGTAACAAAGTATCAGAGAAACAGATGGACAGTCTGTAACTGTAGAACTACAAAGTGCAGCTATACAGTAAGTGGAGCTGATAAAATGGACAATGAGTGTAGAAATAAGGTGGTTTTAGTGTATATACTATATAATTTCTGCTGCAGAGACTGATTCTCTTTGCTACTATTAAACATTACCATGAAGTATGGAGCATTTCTCTAACAGATTTCTTATCTGTTACAATGTCTGAAATTGCAAGGTGTGGAAGAATATGGATGATTAATGTGTACTACCTGTCTGGCTGGTTGATTTCAACATTTGATGGAATGTAAAAACCACTAACATGTCTGAGAAGCTGGATAGAAGCGGCTTTATAGCCTGAGTCAGTATTACAGAGTGAGTATTGCAAAATATGGGACATTTTGGTTAAACTGGCTCCCAATAGAACAGCTACTGGAACTCTACTGAGGCAAGGCACTGTTGAATTTGCATTTGAAATGAAGGACTTTGGCACTTCCTACACAAAGAAACAGGGCTGCGGACATAAATACAGATGATTAAGATGTAAATGTGGGAATTTCCACTAACACTTTCTTTGAAGACTACCTACATAGAGACTTTATAACACATGCACAAGCGTTACAACATATTTGTAAAGCATATTAATGATATTGTGTTGACATAAGGGGCCTGATAGTACCCCTATAGTCATAATCCATAAAATAATCAGTTATTATGTAAGAGTTGATAAATGGTCTCTAGGGCTTTCATTACTATGATGCTTCATAACAGTGTTATGAATGCCTTTCACTCTACTTTTATGCACCTTGTGTTAATATGATGTCAAATACTTCATAAAAACATTGTTTTCCTGCAATTACTGGCATAAGATGCTTATTCAGCTATTGCTGTATGAATGTTATTCGATGCTTATACATGTGTTATGAAGTCACTATGTAGATGTTCTTCAAATGAAGTAGGACCAACTACTGAATCAACTGTATGATGCATCTGGAGTTATTTTACTATTGGAAATATGATTTTCCTCTTTCATATTATTAGTATGATTACAGGTTCAAGTCCTTAGTGACGGAACTCTATTGGTTTTGTTAGAGTTCTTCTTTTTTTTCTTTATTTATTTCTTATTATTTGTTGTTCTCATTTTTGTTGCTGGATTCCTGTTAGCAGTGGTGTTTCTTGCTATAAGTGGTGCAAACAAAATCACTTAGGTCCCCTAAGTTACCAGGGGCCCCTAGCTATAGAGTTTTTTGTGTTTTCTTTATTTTAAAGTGCTTATATCATGGAAAACATAAATGTCGTCCTTTTTTAAATTAAAGTTTGATGTAGTATGGAAATATTGTTGATTTAAGACAGTTTCAAAACACACCATTCACTCCCAACTCCATACAGTCCATATATGGAAGCTAAGCTGTGAAAACAGTGTTTTTGTGATGTCACAAAAGCCAACTAACTTACAAATGAATGCCTTTTCACTCAACGAGTGCATTGACATGCTCTGAATAATCCAATAACTGCAGAAAATCAGATTTTTTGTCATGAATCTGATCAATGCATTCACATGCATTTGGGAATCAGATACTCTGGGTCTACATGATGCAAGCAACAATTTCTGCCTTACAACCAGCCAATAAACTCACAGAAAAAGTGATATAAACTGAAAAAAATCCAGCTCTCTTTATCCGATTTCTTAGATTTCTTTATCAGATTACTCTTATCTAAGAAATCGGAGTATGCTGTTTACATAATCAGATAACTGCAGAATTCCAGTTATGATCAGACTGAGTTCACCCAATTTAACCCCACCCTCTTACACCAAAGTTAAGGTGTGTTTCAGCCCATGCTGCTTATTTGAGCAGTTCTCAATACAGGAGAGCCAATCAGAACAGAGCTCAGTTACACAAATAAAACATACATATGTCTTTATATACATATACACATCCTTGAAGTTACAGTAACTAAGACAGTCTGTTTACTTCTAAAGGATAAAGAGAAGGTTGGTAATCAGTCATGTAATGATGAATTATTAAGCTTAAGGCCTCGACTGTTCAGACACAGCTGTGACTGGAAGTCTGCTTTGTGAACATGGTGGCAATATAACCAGCTGTAAGTTCCAAAAGAAAGGTGCTGAATGTTTTTGAGAAAAAGATCAGCAATTTCAGCTTAAGCTTCTCTCAGGTTCCGATGGACATGCCATTGCAGTTTCCTTTGCCCTTAACACGCCTATCAACCATAACACAGGAAGTGTGTGGTGAACTTTAGTAATTAAAGAGAAATGTGCACTAGCCTCTGTTAAACTAGGTCAGGTATTGGCTAATGCATGGGTGTATGTGGTCAGGCAGCTGTGTTACAACAGAGAACGCTCATAATCTGATGATGTGCTGAATAACACCCCAGCTGAAGTTGTGAAACTGCGTAGTGACGCATCAGTTTGAAGGAAGTTTACAATCTAGAGCATCAGCATTTTCCGCAGCAGTAACCAACAACGTTTACAATATCAGGCATGATGTTAACACATCACTATAACATGGCTATAATCTTTTATAGTGATATATAGATTCAGATTCCTCTCTGTATCTTTTACTGATATTCTGTACCATAAATGATGAGTTCAGAGTAGTGAACCCCTCCTCATCTTTACTTCTGAAAGACTTTCTGAGATGCCCTTTTATACCCACTTGTGTTACTGAACTGTTGGCAATCAACCACTAGGTGTTTTTTTTAAGCATTACACAACTTTACCAGCCTTTTGATGCCCCTGTCCCAACTTTTTTGGAACATGTTGCTGGCATCCAATTCAAAATGGGCATATATTTAAAAAAAGCAATACAATGTCTCAGTTTCAACCCTTGATGTGTTGTCTTTATACTATTTTCAATTAACTATAGATTTTAAATAATTTGCAGATCATTGCATTCTGTTTTTATTTACATTTTGCACAGCATCCAAACATTTTGGAAAATTGGGGTTGTATTATTTTTAGGTTTTATTTGACTAAATTATAAGGTATTCCCCGAAGATTACAAGCACCAATTCTTTGCTTGCTGTGTTTTTAGTGTACCCTTGCGTTGCCAGATTCAGCAAACATCTCTGGCCTAAAGTTTGCTTAAATACCATCCACCAGAAGCTTGAGATTAATCATATTCTTCTGCGACTGCAGTTTCAAACTATCCCAGTTTGTGGGAAAACTGCATACCTGTTTAGAAATGTTTAGCAGTTTAGCAAATTCTTTATTAATCCAGTTGAAGATAAAGTCAGGAGTGATCACACCTAAAGTGTTAGCTAGAATGACATGTTCCTGTGTCAAAACCTATTTTTAGAATTTATACTTTGTTAAAAGTTTGTTATGGTGACAAATGGTTAGGAAGCTATTGCTAACGCTATTAGCATCGGTGCTAGCATCTACAGAAGAAGTGTTTTCACCCCTGACAGAGGAAATATATGTTTTGCTTGATTTCCTACATTATTCTGTGTTAATGTAGACATTTGTGCAGGTGTGTAGATGCAGAAAAGTAGATTATCATCTCATATCAGCTAATAAGTTAACTTTAACTAGCAAGCAGTATATCTAATTAGCCCTAGTAGATGCTGAAGACTACTATTAAGCAATGAATTGGGTAATAATGGTTCTACATGTCCCAAGTGGATGGAAAATTAACTAGAAACAGAAAGTTCCATTGGTTCCTGTTTTGGACATAGGCCCAATTTAAAGTGAATTAGCTTGGGTTTCTCTTCATTCATCATCTTTTGCTTTTTAGTAAAGATTTCTGTGGAAGGGAACATTGACAAGTTCTTTTTTTTGAAAACTGCTATGGCAAAGCTAAATTTGTGTAGGCTCAGTGGCCTAATGGATAAGGCATCAGCCTGCGGATTGTGGATTGCGGAGTCCCATCTGCGTCAGTTTATCTGCAATTTCTCTCTGGGATCAATAAAGTTCTATCTATCTTCATGAAGTGCTGAATCATATCATAAAGCCTCAGAACTAAACCGATGACAATTCCCCCTACACCCCTAGTGTAAAGGTCATTCATCCTGAGGGTCCCAACAGAGGCTAACACAACATGCCAATGACAAACTGCATTCATTAGAGAAGACAAGGCAAAAGATCTATAATAAAAATCTTCTAATTCTAAGTTGGCTTGCAACAGTTAGACGTGCTGAAGAGAAAAGACGTGTTATGGTTTCATTAAGGAAGTGGATTCTTGCAATTTTCTTGAAATAAATCCCTTACCATCAGCACCGATATGAGTGTCTATTCATGCACTCAATGCTGGGTCTAGTCTGAACACAGTTCCTCTGCCTTGCCAAGTTGTGTTTGGCCTGACTGCTACGTGCTCAACTGCATGCCACTATGTCTGCTAATAAAGGCCCACAATCGCTGTGTTCCTCCCTCAGTCTGAGTAGTCATATGTATGGAATGACTGAAGCCATAAACCAGTTAAAAACACCTTAATTATACCTTGTGACTGCTAAAGCAATCATAACTTTACCAAATTTTTAGCAGAGAATGTTTCTGTGGTGAATTTTTTCTAGCTCATTTAGCAAAAGAATTAGCTCATTTAGTACAACTCAGCAACGCCAGCTATTATATGACTAGCAAACACCGCTTCAAACAGTTGTAAACACATCGAATCATAATATTTTTTATTAAAACACAAAAAAGTTTACTGCAGAAAATATGTGTTTCGTAGTGATAGTTCTCAATGTTGCACACTGATTTTCAGGGTTTGGGACACGTTTACTTCAAAACGGTGGGATCTAACTGATTACCATGTGGCCATGAGGGAGAGGGATGCAGTCTCCCTTCCTCCTCTAAAGTACAGGGGCGTGGCTAAAATAAGGCTCCGCCTATGGTCTAAAACTCTGTTTTGGTAGTGACATGAAAATGTGGGACAATATTACATTTTTTCAATTATTATTTCATTTAATTTAATGTTTTATTAGAAATGAAACTCATGACAAACCTAAATCTTTCAATTTCACTTTAAAAGAAATCCAAAAGATCATAAGGTTTGGGACAGCTACCTCCAAATACAAAGTACCCTACAAATGATGATTTTGTATATATTTAGCTTTGTACTTTCTCCATTAACGCCTTGGCTTTAATTAAATCATAACATTGTTGTAAAAATCTAAGATTATTAGTAATGAGTAATGAAAAATATCCTGAGCCAGTTAGAAGAGCAAAATTTGGTCCCAGATTTCTCCTCGATGCCCCCAGACATATGTAATCGCTAAATTACCTCATTATTTGTTTCATTTAACATACTGGGGTAAAATTGAACACAAAATGCTGCCTGTGCAAATTTAAGGTGCATTTTGTATTTTATGTTTATTTATTTTCCAACATGTCAAACTTGACAAAGAAATTGTGACACTTGGCTCCTCCCACTCCTTCATGTGCTCCTGTTGTGTTTACTTCCCAGTCCTGTCCATGTGCTTTTGTTTTGGTATTCAGTCCTGCCCTCTTGTTTCGTGACTCCACCCCTGATTGTCTCCACCTGTGTTTTCACCTGTCCCTCGTCATCCCTGTGTTGTATTTAAGCCCTGTGCGTTGCCCGTTGTGTGATATGTTTGATGTTTGTTTGTTTGATGTTTTGTTATCCTGGCCTCTGTCTTGTACTTTAGTCTGTGTTTATTTTGTCATGTCTCTCCTGTGATCTTGCCGTGTTGATTATATGAACCTGGACTGTCATGAGCACGACCCTGGATTTGCCCTCAATACAATTCGCTGTGCGTCCGCCTCCTTGCTCCGCGTTACAGAAATAGAAATTACGCAGCAAAATTTGAGGGAACAGGTCATATTTAAGTGTGTTCTCTGCATTTGGTGTTAACTTATTTTCACTTGAAAAATCAACAGAACATGTAAATTGACAGGAGTGTTCAAACTATTGCAAACGTTTGCGTGAAGCACATCAAATATAAGCATAATTTGTGCCATAACTTTTGCACAGGGTACATTTGATGTATTTATGAAATTCTTGTGGCCTAAATGTGATGGTCAATACTCCACTATAAAGCCATATAATGCTCTAAATATAATACATGTCTTAGTTTTTGTCCAGTATATGTCAATACATATGTTCAGTTTGTATTGAAACATTTTGAAAAGCTAGATGTCCCCAAATTTTTGATGGCCAGCATGTAAAAAAATCCACACTGTAAGAAGTGGAGCAGGAGTGGACCTGATTTGAAGTGCTTTTGAGGTTTGAATTGATTTCCATCTAAACAAACGTTAGGTTTTGTATTAAATCGAGCTGAAAGAAACCAGTTAAAATATCACATGAAGTTATTTTTTGGGTTGATCTGATGAATCACCTTTTGATGTAACCTGCAGTCTAAGCTCCATGTACTTCAAAAGATAATAAATATATTTCAAAGACCCGCCAAGATCACATATTATATGGTCAATGCCAGTGTTGACTGCTGTGTGACTTTCTGCAGTGTCAGATCTGCTCAGATCTGATTTGGATCTGAACCAACACACATTCACATCAAATGACTGAAGCGTAATCAGGGCAAAACACATTCGTGCTCACACATGCACAGTTCTTTTAAAAGAGCCTTGAGAAGTCCACATGTTCTTTCTTTTTCTATTTTAAGACACACTTATGCTAATTACTCTGTTATATGAAACACTGCGGCGCTTTTATGCATGAGATTTGTTCGTTCAGTGAAAAAAACAGGGCATAAATAGTTCCAGGCGTTCATTAGCATTGATTCCTATTGTCAGTGTTCACAGGAGTGCAAAGCTTTAGCATGTGTCGAGTCTGATTTACCGAAGCCTGGAAATTCGGCCTAACAGCGAAGGTCCCGCCACTGCACTAATCTTAGTACCACTTCTGCAGTGACTAATTGAGTCAGGCTGCCTTGAAGCCATATTTTAATAAAACGAATGTCCTCACCGCAAATATACTCAATTAGTAGTGGGCAGTGCAATGGTTTGTCCAGCGAGAGTGGGCTAGAGGGTCTGAGACCTCCTGAATTAACCTCTTGCAACCCCTGAATGGCTCAAAATGTCAAATTCTGGCGGGTGGTTCCTGAAAATAAACATTTGTTAGGGAACAATAGACACTCAAATACAAATTTAGGAAAAGGCCATTGTTTAGCTGCTTCACCCACAAACTGTGGGCTTCTGACTTTAATGTTCTTAACTAACTACAGATACAGCGGTGGTCTGCCTCAGGGTGGTGCTGTAGCAACCTGGCTCACACATATGGTCCTTCATAGCCTAGCAACTGTAACTATGGTTGGAATACTTCTGAAAAATGAAAACTTGCCCAATTTTCTAAGATATTGGTGGAAATTATTGCTGTTTTTCAAACCGAAGACAAAAGAAATGCGTAAGATCTCAGGTAATGTGTGAAAAACACACAAGCGGTATTTTGCACGCTGGTCACACTGGAATGCCACGGTGTAGATATTGTGAGAAACAGTAATATTAGTCTGTTCAGATTTGGTGTTGAGCAAGTCGTGCGAGAATCTGCAGTAGTTATAATGCTTATTTCAGCAATTCTTCTTTCAAAAATTGCTGCTTTGTCATTGGATCCGCTGAAGAATGAAGTTGTTCACCAGTTTAAATATGAATAGTGCTATGTACATACTACAACAAACATTTTTTCAAAATAACAATGTAGAGACACACACACATGTGTATGTGTGTGTGTGTGTGTGTGTGTGTGTGTGTGTGTGTGTGTATGCACAATTTAACTTTTAATTGAATTTAATCTTTTTTTTCCAATCTTGTAGTGGACACCCATTTGCACAATTGAATGCACAATTACTGTTTATTCATGTATTTGAATATACAAAAAAGCAGAAGTTATGCACTTTTTATATATTATGGTTTTTTTTTCAATATGTTCCTATAATTCAAGGATCTGGCAATGTTCGGAATTTTTATCAAGGAGGAAAGCAGCCTAACCTCAGAGTTAATAATACTGGCATGACGCTGACTACAGAATGATGACTGGACTTTAGAAGACTGTGAGGGGTAAAAGGGGGAACAGTGAGAGCCCTGCAACAATTCACACAAAAATGGCTGTGCCGAAATAAAACAGACAACTGCAGCGTTTTTGATACTGTTAAAATAATTCCAACAGTTGTTGGCTTGGTTGCTCATCTAAATTGAAGAAAATCCACTTTGTCAATGAAATTTCTAAACATATTGATGAAGTCTAACCACATGTATCTCCAAAACAGGTGCAAATGGCATTTTATGGCTACTTAAAAAGCTCACAGAAGGTGTCTGAAGACAGGTTAGAGCATAACCCACTTTGGCCTATGTGTTGGGGTCGTCACTGATGGGAAGGTCTGGAATTAAGACCTCTTTCAGAGATCAGTCTACAAATTGGCTGCTCTTCTTAATGCTTGATGAGTTAATGTTCATGTTACTCCACTGATGAAATGATCGTTCTAAGTCATTTCTGGATTTGATTGGCTTTGTTACAGATTTCCTGATGTAAACCTATAAGAATACGATGTTATGGTTCTACACAGGGACCTGCACTGACCCTGTTTCAAGAGCATGTTAGAACAGCTTTGTGGATGTTGCATCATGTACTACGTGACTCTTAAAAGGTGCTGAACTTACCAACACACTCATTCTCAGTAAATAAGGAGAAGAAGCTGAGTGGGCGGAAACTTCCTGATCTAATAGGTTGCCAGCGAGTTTGAGGAGTGAGAGGACAGGAGGAAGTAGGGGAGGGATCATCACTGAGGTCCGACAGTTTGAGAGCCAAAACACACACGAACTAGTGACTTATACTTGCAAAATGCGTACGTGAGACCAGAGGCTCAAATCACGCTGAAGAGTTCCGACCAGTGAAAGTTTGCCATTTGAAAGTAAGTTCCTCTTCTTTGCTGGTTTTGGTGATAATATCTGGGGCAGCTTTGGAAATCCTATACTATATATATATAGTATCTCACAAAAGTGAGTACACCCCTCATATTAGAAATGAAACTTGGATATAACTTAAAGTAGTCAGTGTACAGCTTGTATAGCAGTTTAGCTTTACTGTCCTCTGAAAAGAACTAAACACACAGCCATTAATTTCTAAATAGCTGGCAACACAAGTGAGTACACCTCACAGTGAACATAGTTAGAGTTGCATGGTTCCAGGTGTGACTGGAGAGCAGGGCTGTTAAATTTGGTGTTTTGGGTACAATTCGCTCATACTGGCCACTGGATATTCATCATGGCACCTCATGGCAAAGAACTCTTTGAGGATGTGAGAAATACAATTGTTGCTCTCCACAAAGATGCCTAGGCTATAAGAAGACCCTAACACCCTGAAACTGAGCTATACCAAGGTGGCCAAGGTCATACAGCGGTTTTCCAGGACAGGTTGCACTCGGAACAGGCCTTGCCAGGGTCGACCAAAGAAGTTGAGTCCATGTGTTCAAAAAAATAGACGCATGAGTGCTGCAAGCGTTGCTGCAGAGGTTGAAGAAGAGGGAGGTCAGCCTGTCAGTGCTCAGATCATATGGCACACAAAGTATCAACTCGGTCTGCATGGCCGTCATCCCAGAAGGAACCCTCTTCTGAAGCTGACGCACAAGAAAGTCCACAAACAGTTTGCTGAAGACAGGCAATCCAAGAACAGGTGTTGTGGCGCCCTGGTGAGGAGTACAAGACAATTGTCTCTTGCCTACAGTTAAGCATGGTGGTGGTAGTATCATGATATGGTGCTGCATGAGTGCTGCCGACACTGGGGAGCTGCGGTTCATTGAGGGAAACATGAATTCCAACATGTACTGTGACATTCTGAAGCAGAGCATGATCCCCTCCCTTCGGAAACTGGTATCCAACATGATAATGACCCCAAACACACCTCCCAGATGACAGCTGCCTTGCTGCGGAAGCTGAAGGTAAAGGTGATGGACTGGCCAAGTATGTCTCAAGACCTAAACCCAATTGAACACCTGTAGGGCATCCTCAAGCGGATGGAGGAGGATCGCAAGGTGTCTAACATCCACCAGCGCCGTGATGTCATCGATGGAAGAGGTACTGGAAGAGGATTCCAGTAGCGACCTGTGCAGCTCTGGTGAATTGTATGCCCAAGAGGGTGAAGGCAGTGCTAGATAATGATGGTAGTCACACAAAATATTGACACTTTCAGCACAATTTGGACACGTTCACTGTGAGGTGAACTCACTTGTGTTACCAGCTATTTAGACATTAATGGCTGTGTGTTGAATTACTTGCAGAGGACAGTAAAGCTAAACTGCTATACAAACTGCACACTGACTGCTTTAAGTTATATCCAAGTTTCATTTCTATAGTGAAAAGATATAATAAAATATTTGCAGAAACATAAGGGGTGTAATCACTTTTGTGAGATACTGTGTATATATATATATATATATATATATATATATATATATATATATATATATATACATATATACATACACATATACATATACAGATATTTTAATACACACACACACACATATGTATATATATATATATATATATATATATAAATGTTTATATGTATTTTTCCCCAATCTACCTCAAACACACATCTGCACAATTTCATTCACAATTACTGTTTATTTATATACTAAATAAACTGCAAAAATTATGTTACAATTTTTGTATTTTTTCCAATATGCTATAATTTGCAAGTAAACAAAAAATTTTGCACGGAAATGCCATATTTAAGCGTATTATTATTTTAAGGAATTAATATGTTAGCTAGAAGAATACAGAGGAACAGAGGTTTGACAATATACTGAATCTGATTGGTGGGTTGCTTTTAAATGTCAATGTATTTATCCATTTCATGAAAACCGCTGACAATTTGTTTTAAACACTTTGCTAAGAAAACATTTTTCAAAGGGAAATAATTAACAGTGATCATTCAAACAGAGCAAACCACCAACCTGACCATGGAGTTTATTGAGAATTAAGACAGAAGTGTAAAGCTGTTTGCTGGATGTGTTGAAGTGCTGGGAGGAATCTTATTGCTTCACATTACACTTTAACCCTTGTGTGGTGTTCAGGTCTGTGGGACCCATCTTCAGTGTTTACCAAAAAAAAAAAAGTGATTTATTATTATTTCAGCCTCAGATTCCTTGGCCTTTACTCATTTTCTGACAACATGAATGGGTTGCTGATTGGCTACAGCTGCTAAAGAAGAACACTTTACACTGGCCACTTGTGATATTTTTCGCATTATGTATTTTTACATAAGTTGTTATGGCTGTATTGATTTGAAAAAACAATAATGTGGTGAGTCCACCAGACCACTGAGTCACAGACATGACACCACAAAAGGGTTAAATACCACTAAATATCAAATCATTGCCTCAGAAAATGAAATCATATGAAAATATGATGTATACCAATTCTAATTAATACAGACCAGTACCTGTTAGACTACTTAAGCTTTTTGTCCTGTTCATCTTTTTAATTGGATAAATGATTTTTTTTTCTCATTTTCAGCACAGTTTAGGTCAACGCTTGTTCCAGCAATTCCTGTTTTACAGCTCAACATGTTCTGCGCAAAGTAAGTGGCAGACAAGCTGTTATTTCATTCACATTCAAGTCTCAGTTTGCCTGAAAATACATGGGCATGTGAAATACACTTCAAGTATGGCTGTACTTGTTCATTAAAACACAAAAGTTTACTTAATTGCAGAAAATATGTTTTGCTGGTGACCACTCTCCATGTTATACATTGATTTTAAGACACATTTACTAAAAAGCAATGGGAACTAACTGCTCATTATAGCCACGTCTTAATGCTAAGGCTCCAGCCAAAGAGGGCTGCATTTTTTGGCTGTCATGTCACTGTCCAGTTTTGTAGGACCCTTCGAATGTAGCCAAGAAATGCCTCTACTACATCGACTGCATCCTTAGGTTTAAGACAGCTTATGTGGCATTGAGGGACATGGATGCAGTCTCACTTACTCCTCTAAAATGTGCATACATGTATGTGTATACCCAAGTGGATATGTGTGTAATTGTGAATGCGCTCCCTTTCTCTGCAGTGTGTTGGCCATATCAATGGACATGGGCTTCGGCCTTCCAGCACATGGTCACCTGCTCAGACCCCCTTCTCCAAAAGTCCGGCACCGCACTTGTGCGAAAAAACGGGTCGTGTTTGCTGACTCCAAGGGCCTCTCGCTCACCTCTGTGCGCATGTTCTCCAAGAAGGAGGAAAAGCCTCACGAGGAGGCGCCAGTGTCCCTGAGACTGAAGAGCCTGCGCTGGGTGGGAGAGTGCGCTCAGGGCCCCAGGCTGCGCGTGGGCTTTGCTCAGCCGTGTGCGGACCTCCAGGCTTTCCAACAGCGTGTGCGCCACAGCCCGGTGCTGCTGGAGAGCTGCTGCGTCACAAAGCGAGCCCTCGTGGGCACAGTGCGTGTGTGGAACCTCAGCTACGAGAAAGTTGTGCACGTACGCATCACCTTTGATTCCTGGCGCACCCAGCAGGATGTGCCATGTGCCTTTCTGCAGCGGTGCTGTGGCGAGCCTGACACGGACTCTTTCTCGTTTCACGTTGGGCTGCCAGAGGCCTTAAAGGCACAAGAGCACATTGAATTCTGTGTGAAATATCTACCAGAGGGACATAGTCAAGCCTTCTATGACAACAATGATGGGAACAATTACAGCCTCCATGTTTGCAACTGACATTAGGTGCATTTACATGCACTTAATAATGCGATAATTGCATAAAATCACATTTTGTCAGGATATATATATATATATATATATATATATATATATATATGTGTGTGTGTGTGTGTGTGTGTGTGTGTGTGTGTGTTCCCATGCTTCAAAATACAAGGTGACAGTTTATTAAGTACCTAGTACCTACCATGTATAAACACTCACTGGCCCGTTTCTTCAAATACACCTACTATATATGCCCACTGTAAGCACACATTAACAGACAGTAGCTGTTTTTTGCTGCACAGTTTATTACCTTTAGGGCCAAAGGACCACTGCTAACTACACATTAATTGGTGGTGGACCATTGTCAACATGTCTGTGATACTTACATGGTAGTATGTGTTGCATTGGTACAAAGATGTCAATCATTGCATTATTGCTTTGTACATAAGGAAGGTATAAGGACTTTCTGAGAGCCCGATTTTTGTGGATAATACAATGTAAATAACATGGTGCATAGCATAAGTTTAACACAAATCAATCTAGTTTTACACTACTTACAAGTGATCTGTATGGAGAGATCAATGTGACAACAGGATAATACTATAAATGTAAATATTATTTTTGTGTCATTCAGATCATTCTTGTGGGTTGTTCTCTGTAATTTGATGTGGAATATAGAGATTGGTTCCAGTTCAGCTCCTGACCTTGGCTTCTGATATTTTTCTCACGTCATAATGTGCATAGAGTAGGGAGTTACACAGCTTGTCTAAAATTGTCCAGACAATTTCTGGTCCAACATAGTTTCTAGCTGGCAAATGACTCGTGAAGACCATGGAGTTTTGTAACTAATTCCTAAGATGTTCAGTGGAGCTTCATCAGTCCAAATCCATCATTCCATCTAAATCCAGAGATGTTCAGTCAAGATTCATCGTTTCAACTGAACCCTAAGATTTTCAGTGGAGATTCATCATTCCAACTCAATCCAGAGATGTTCAGTGGAGATTCATCATTCAAACTCATCCCAGAGATGTTCAGAGGAGATCCATCATTCAAACTCAACCCAGAGATGTTTACTAGAGCTTCATCACTCCAACTCTCCCCCAAGATGTTCAGTCAAGATTTGTTATTTCAACTCAACCCAAAGATGTTCAGTGGAGATTCATCATTCAAACTCATCCCAGAGATGTTCAGAGGAGATTCATCATTTCAACTCATCCCAAAGATGTTCAGAGGAGATCCATCATTCAAACTCATCCCAGAGATGTTCAGAGGAGATTCATCATTCAAACTCATCCCAGAGATGTTCAGAGGAGATTCATCATTTCAACTCATCCCAAAGATGCTCAGTGGAGATTCATCACTCAAATTCATCCCAGAGATGTTCAGTGGAGATTCATCAATCCGACTGATCCCAAAGATGGTTGGAGGGGCTTCATCATTCTAACTCATCCCAAAGATGTTCAGTGGAGATTCATCATTTCAACTCAACCCAGAGATGTTTATTGGAGCTTCAGAACTCCAGCTCACCCCAACTGCTGCTGTCAGGCATGATGACAAAGTACCATACTGATTATGTTAACTAATCAAGACTAGATTTGTATTTTGATTCAAAGTCCAGATTTGAATGCCTTTGATCTCTGTTCTACATCCTGGGGTACATGGCAAACAAAGAAATCGACTGCAGGTAATTCAGCTGAATGCCAAGCTGAGGAAGTCATGCTGTCAATGCCAACAAATTATTTATTATTTATTTATTTAAAATATATTCGAAATGAAATATATCTTGTTGACATGCAACTTGCAAAATATGATTATTATTAATAATACTGTCGTTGCTGATGTTCTCACTGTTGTAATTATGCTTTGGAAATGTTGTACTTGGTACAGTCATTCCAATAAAGCTATCTTGAACTGAACTGAGAGAAAGAAAATCAGCCTTGATTTCATAGTCAGAATGAAAGTTTAATAATTGCATCTTAATAAAAGAATGTGAACAGTGACTCACAAAGATTCAGAGTAATTTTATGGCATGTTTTGATGTGAAACTCTGAGGCCGGAAAACTAACATACATTCTTTTTTCATGTCACCCAAAAACTGCCAAGAACTAGTCAGTGATCTGTTGCATAATCACTACAGCGGTGCTGATTTACATCCTGTAACCTATTCTCGTTGAGCACTCACAGGATGTGATGGAACACTGATCTAACTGTCGAGAATATTCAGTGACATACTGCTCTAGAAATGCCTCAGTTACACAGTAGCAGGTTGTGGGTACTGTACAGGAAGCTGTGATGTCAAATGAGTATTTAACTACGTCCTATATGAATTTTCACCAAAGGTGTTTTTACGCAGGATTACTTCATAATGGGCAAAATTACAATAATAAGTAAGCATATATGGTGAGTATGATGCTTTAAAAATACAACCCCAATTCCAATGAAGTTGAGATATTTTGTAAAACATAAATAAAAACAGAATACGATGATTTGCTAATCCTTTTCAACCTATATTCAATTGAATACACTACAAAGACAAGATATTTAATGTTCAAATGGATAAACTTTATTGTTTTTTGCAAATATTCACTCATTTTGAATTTGATGCATGCAACACGCTGGGACAGGTGTATGTTTACCACTGTGTTACATCACCTTTCCCTTTAACAACACAGTAAGCATTTGGGAACTGAGGACACTAATTGTTGAAGCTTTGTAGGTGGAATTCTTTCCCATTCTTGCTTGATGTACAACTTCAGTTGCTCAACAGTCCGGGGTCTCTGTTGATGTATTTTGCGCTTCATAATGCGCCACACATTTTCAATGGGAGACAGGTCTGGACTGCAGGCAGGCCAGTCTAGTACCCGCACTCTTTTACTATGAAGCCACGCTGTTGTAACATGTGCAGAATGTGGCTTGGCATTGTCTTGCTGAAATAAGCAGGATGTCCCTGAAAAAGACGTTGCTTGGATGGCAGCATATGTTGCTCCAAAACCTGTATGTACCTTTCAGCATTAATGGTGCCTTCACAGATGTGCAAGTTACCCATGCCATGGGCACTAACACACCCCCACACCATCAGAGACGCTGGCTTTTGAACTTTGCGCTGATAATCCAGACAGTCCTTTTCCTCTTTGGCCCGGAGGACACAACGTCCATGATTTCCAAAACCAATTTGAAATGTGGACTCGTCAGACCACAGGACACTTTTCCACTTTGCGTCAGTCCATCTCAGATGAGCTCCGGCCCAGAGAAGCCGGCGGCGTTTCTGGGTGTTGTTGATATGTGGCTTTCGCTTTGCATGGCAGAGTTTTAACTTGCACTTGTAGATGGAGCGACGAACTGTGTTCACTGACAGTGGTTTTCTGAAGTGTTCCTGAGCCCATGTGGGAATATCCTTTACAGAATGATGCCGGTTTTTAATGCAGTGCCGCCTGAGGGATCGAAGGTCACGGGCATTCAATGTTGGTTTTCTGCCTTGCCGCTTACTTGCAGAGATTTCTCCAGATTCTCTGAATCTTTTGATGATATTATGGACTGTAGATGATGAAATCCCTAAATTCCCTGCAATTGCACTTTGAGAAACATTGTTCTTAACCTGTTGGACTATCTGCTCATGCAGTTGTTCACAAAGTGGTGAACCTCACTCCATCCTTGCTTATGAATGATTGAGCCTTTCAGGGATGCTCCCTTTATACCCAATCATGACACTCACCTGATTCCAATTAACCTGTTCACCTGTGGAATGTTCCAAACAGGTGTTTTTTGAGCATTCCTCAACTTTCCCAGTCTTTTGTTGCCCCTGTCCCAACGTCTTTGGAACGTGTTGCAGGCATCAAATTCAAAAGGAGTGAATATTTGCAAAAAACAATAAAGTTTATCCATTTGAACATTAAATATCTTGTCTTTGTAATATCTTCAATTGAATATAGGTTGAAAAGGATTTGCAAATCATCATATTCTGTTTTTATGTTTTACACTACGTCCCAGCTTCATTGGAACTGGGGTTGTAATCACCAGGCCTGTATTCAAAACATTTGAGTCGGACTCCCCTTAATCATAATGAAAACAATAAGATAAGCTTATTTGGAGCTCCAATCCAAAAATCTGATTGACGGAGTAAAAATGAGTAAAATTCTTCTTATATTGACCACAACAAGCTAAACTGCTGCTCCATTAGCGATGGGCTTTGAATGGAAGTATTTACTGAATAATTCACTGTGAAACTACAAAATAAAAAGTTAATAAATATATTATTTGAATGTCTTACATACTTTGAATGTCTGTGTTTGCTTTGAGGAAATCAGATTGAGATGCTAGCAGAAATTAGCGTCATTGTAGCAGTGGAACTGGTGAACAAAAACCACTTACAAAACAAAATTTTTTACATTTAGCACTGTATCAAACACTATATTCTGATTGTTTCATTATTATATAACAAAAAATGAAAAGTTCATGAAATGGCAACAGTGCTCAGAGGCAGGTGACTGAAAGGTCTTGTCCTCCCCTGCTTGAAAAAGAGCTTAGACCAGCATGACTAGCACAGAATCCTCTAGACGTAATGTCAGTATGATATATTTCACCCTCTACCCTGCTGACCTCACCCACAACACAACAAACCACCACCTGCAGAAGTTCTCTGATGCCTCTGCTATCGTTGGCTACATTTAGAAGGAGGTCATAGCAAGTACAGTAAACTTACTCAGGACTTTGTGGTCTGCTGTCAGAGATACTGCCTCCAGACCAACACGAGTAAAACCAAAGAACTGGCAGTGGACCTCTGTTGGACTTAACTCCCTCCAACAATACTAGTGAATATCCAGGGACTGGACATTGAGATTGTGAAATGTGTTCACTTGATCAACAAACTGGACTGACAACACCTGGTCAAGAAAGGTCAGAGCAGACTCTACCTGCTGAGGAGCCTCTGGTCTTTGAGTACAGGGGACACTTTGGGATTCTGTCCAGCTGAGGCAGTGAGGGAGAGCTGGATGATGGCCAAGCTGTCACCCTTAATGGAGAACATATCCCATCTGCTGCAGAATCCCATTCGCTGCAGGCAGCCTGTGGTGAGTAAAGGAGAGATACCGCATGTCCTTCCTTTCTACTGCTGTCAGTCTCTACAACCATCAGTGCTCCAAGCAGATCACCAGGTTGGTATCAACCTCTCCTATAATAATATACACTTTTCAAGCCCTTTTTAAATGTGCAATAAACCACGTTTCCCTCTGTAGTGCTCTCCAAAAAGTTTGGCACCTCAACACCCTAGTAGTCATTTTAGTAGACCTTTATTATTTCTTAATTAATTGTTCTTTTTGATCTAATATTTATTCATTATATATATATATATAAAATTGTATCTTATGGCAAAATCAGTGGTGCATTCACAAATGAACTTTATCATCTCCTCCATACAATGTTTTCTATTCATCCCATCATTACACATGACTGCATAACATTGGAGGACACAGGTCATTAACATAGCCACACTAGCAACAGAGAGAAATACAACACAAATTGTCTATGCCTTGTATAAAAACTGTGCAAAACTAAAAGTGACTCACCTTTGGGCAAACATAGGTGTCTCTGCTGAAGGTGAGTGTGTCCATTGATTAAGCAAGAAGAACATGTGAGTCACGGACCCCGAATCACAGGGCACAAATGCATGCGCATTCCAGGCATACTCAGACGCTGCATCACTGAATGAGTATATACTTACTTAGTCAATCAAAATCTCTTATTTTTTATTTCTTTTTACATCATTTCATAACACCAGCTGCCATGTACACTGTATGAAAACGTCATGTCCAACAGAATTGGTCCAAAATAAAACATATTAATTTTCCTTCTCCTGAAAAAATTCCATGTTGGAAATAAAAACCTTCAGACAGAAACGATATAGAGTATACTGCAGGATGTCATCAAAGACACAAGAGGCTATGCCAATATGGATTGTTGATGCAGGAAACAACTTTGAAGGGCCTTGAAACTGAACATACTGTGTTCACTACAAAAATAAATGAGTGTTAATTCCATATTTTAATTATTTAACTATGTGGCAGTGGTTCCCAAACAGTGAAGGAGAACAATACACCTTTCAGCAATGACTAAAAGCACTTGGCAGGGAGAGGATAAGCTTTCATCAACAAACATTACACGTTTTATTACATGTTACATATATTTGGCAGTATGTACATCTTATGGCTTATTTTATATTCTTATCCATGCTAGAGCAAAACAACGTAGACCTAATTTAACTCACATTTCTTAGTTTTTATAGAGAATGCCTCAGTGCTCCAGTTTTGTCTTTCACCTGAGAGGCTTGCTTGTCGCTTTTTTTTTCATCTTTGCATCACATAACACTGTTGAAGGTGTTGACTTTCTCTTCCAAGACTGTGAATGTGAATTGTCATGAGTACAGAGGCTGACACTTCTGTAGTCTGACAAAATTCCAGATGTATCTCAGTTCTTCCCAAAGCATTGAGTCCAAGCTTATTCACTCAGCATCCTCAGCTCAGCGTCCCACGCTGATGTTGCACACCTTGCAGCTGGGGTCTTTCTTGGCATTGGCTGTGGAGAGACTCATGAGCTGATGATGGCCACTGATCTGCACCAGAGTGCCCTGGTCCAGAGCCAATGGCTCTGTGTATAAAACCTCCAGTATAACATCGCTTGCGTGACAGAACGTTGGCTCCGGCCCCGGGACGTAAATCAGGAAAGGATTGGCCGTGAGGTCCAGCAATGGCATCCGGCCGCTGCAGAAGCGATCCCCCTCTGATCCAACAGGGGCCACCACCAACACTACGTAATGATAAGCTGTGTACATGCAATAGAAGTCGGCAAAGTAGAGGTGGGTGTTGGGGTTCAAGAGGTGGCCGGCGGAGATGTGGAAGCGCAGGGGTCCGTAGGGGGAATCTTTGGGAGGAAGACCTGTGTCAAATTCAGTATTGCAGCTGAGGAAGACTCCGCACAGCTTGCCATTAATAGGGGAGCCGTGGCTGCCGCTGTTGTCTTTTAGAGACGGGAGCATCGCACCTCCACATTGTGTCCTGTGGAGAGAGGAAAAGAAAGGAAGAGATCCTAAAGTGGCATTCACACCTACAACTAGCATTAAATCCACAGCCTCATCATTTTAACAGAATTCATGATGTGTTTCCGTTGATCGCTGTTCTCTCACTACAGTACCCAGCATGCATTATGTACATATGGCATACAGCCATTGGGAATCCCCCACTGATGTAAAAGCCAATAAACATAAACATGATATTCAGCTTCCTAGCAGTAATGTTACCTAGCTGGCTTTGTTCTGCATTCATCAGCTAGTCGGGAAGAAATCCAAACAGCCTGCCCTCAAAAATCCACTTGATGCAGTTCTAGTTTTTCAAACGATCCTTGAACATCATCAGAAGGGAATTTTCCTAATGTTTAAACTAGAAAATCCTTTGCAACTACAGTGGCAATGCTGCAGGAGGTGAGAAGTCATGTTTATGACAGATGTAGCAATGGGTACAGATTTAATTTTGGCCATATCGCCCCTTTAAAGCAGAGATTTTGCTAAAAAATTACATTAAAAACAATTTTACCCCAAATGTACAGAATCCATTAAAACATGTTTGGCATCTAAAGTCTTCTGCAGTTTTGCACTGGAGCTGCGAGGCTAATGTAGCTAACAAGTAATGAATGCCAAAATGCCACCAGTGTAATCTCGTGGAAAATTCATGCTAAAATCAGCTCACAAATGGCATCAACGAAAAGGGCTCCATATAGCACCAAAAAGGATTCTTATATCGTGCAAAGCTTGATATAGTAACAATAGAAGAATCCCGTTTGGTGCTGTATGGAGCTCTTTTTAAAAAGGTTCTATATAGAGCCATCTACGGCACATTTTGCATCAGTCTGAAGAAAGTTTTCACCATGTAAAGAACCCTGGAACCAGGGGTGCTTTGAGTGTTCATGGTTCTGTGTAGAACCATTTTCTTTACTGAAGAACCTTTGAATAATGATCTTTTTTAAGAGTGTACAGCCACTGTGGTGGTGGACTCCAACTCACCTCACATATTGGAAATATTCAGGATGCTGGTTGCGGTAGAACACTGAGAACCGAAGCATCCTCCCAGCAACTCCCTGAGCTTTATCTAGAAGCTGCTGGAGATGGTCCATTGCGTAGTCTATGGAACAGAACCACAGTCACCCAACAGTAACTCACCTCTGCAGTTTCTCACAGACGTTACTGAACAGCAATTGGTCAATTAATTATAGGTTTCAACACAAACACTTTAGGACTTCAAATTAAGGTAGAGGAGCATCTCTACTAACACAACTATGGCAGATATACTCGACTGTAGAGCTTCTTTTTTCAACACTAGCCTGATATGGTGAGGCAAAAACTTAAAAGCTCTTGCCCACTAGAACATTCATCTCCCAGCCCGTGGTTTCTTATCTATGAACAACATTTTGGGCCCAAACTTGACCTCCTCTTCTTACCCCCAGTGCAGAACTCCACCACTTGACTCCACTCTGACACCTGGTAGTCTCCATCCGGCTGTCGGATGGCCGTCTGCACTGCCACACAGTACTCGGTCCGAGGGCTCAGGAACCAGTGGCCTCTTACTGCCATGGGCAGGGGTACTGCTTTGGCCACCAGCTTGGTAGGCACATCCTGATGGTGTCAAAAGAAACAAGGGCCAGCTACAGTAAGCATAAGAGTAGGTTATAGAGTAAAGTTTGTTATAAAGGCAGAACATCAACTGTCATTTGTTGGGGCTTTTCCTTTACCCCTTAAATGAAACACTTTATTTCTAAATAGGCTTAACCATGACCATGAATAACTTGGTCAGGACCGCTCCATACAAGTACCGAAGAGAAAGATCTTTTATTATGTGTAGTAAATGACCAGTGTTATACTAGACCTATAAACCATTATTTAGAAGCTGTATATACAAATACAGGGCTTGGGAACTGATGCCACGTTGAGCTGCATTATGGAATCGTAGAGGGTTTGTTCTACAAATATTCACATACAAAGGAAGATTGCTACTTGTATTTTTTCCAGTTCGTCATGCTCAAAAAGTGAACTCCACCTAGTCACAACACAACTCCACCTCACACCTTTTAGGCTGAAAACAGAGCATTTTGAAAGGTAAAATGTTTGGTTTGTTATTATGTACCTCACCACAAAGCTGAGACTGGCTTCTTATTCGATAGCTTCTTATTTAGATTTTCCATTTTGCCTTAAATAGTGCAGCAGTTAGATTCTGGCACATTTGCAAACAGTTAAAATCCAGTAAATGGTAACCCTGCCATAATGGCGGATCACCCATAAAATACAGCCTCATGACACCACATTCCCAAGGCCTGTAGCCTTGCGCTAAACAGTACACTACATCTGCTGTCTGCTACATCATGTCTTTAATGTGAAATTAGGTTGTAAATTCAGTGTAAACTCTTTACTTTTGCCATTGGTGCATTCTACGCATTTGATATTCATCAAATGGACTGTTGCAAAAGGTTGAATGCCAGTCTCCAACTCTGCTGTGGCACAAGTATTCCCCAACCTTCATATCAGAGCGCTATCAAAGCTAATTAGTCTTGTTGTGCTGTCTCTGCTCTCTGACAAGCGAAACCAATTGCTGAATCCACGAGAGGGCTATAACCATAGCAACCCCATCTTCAGCTTCCCCTACATGAATACGGTAGCAGAACCGCAGGTGATTAAAAAGCCATTAGCAGTGACTTATATCTGTAGCTACCTACCAAGGAGGACCATACTGTGGTTGCAAAGGAAAACATATTCATGTAAATATTGTGGAAAATCAATACTCTGAAGCGTGTAAAACAGTGCTGAGGGAGTCTAGAGCTGACAACACCTCTTGTCATGCTTTCTCTCTGAGAGACAGAACTCTCTGCACTACTTATTTCTCTGTGCACTACAGCTGCACAGTTCGTTGCCTATTAAACAGTGCAAGTCAATCGAACAAGGATGTTTTTCAGCTGAGTGGTTTGTTTGAGCAGTCCAGCGCTCTGCCCTTTAGCCGCTTGGTGGGTTTTGGTTATTGGAGAGGAAACGAATGTCCCGATGAGTCACTGGCCTCCAGCGATTTTTAGGCCGAGGTTTTTGGATTTCAGGATTAGTAGTGACTGAGAGAACATCCCGGCTGCCTGTGTTACTGCAGCATCTGCAGAGTGCTGTCAGATGCTTTCATCTCCAAAGGCATCTTTAGACGTCTACCTCTCTCTCTCGTTCCCCTTTTTAGTTTAAATTTAGTAGAATATTCGACACAAATGCCGTTGCTGTCACGTCAAGCACATATCACCTAAATGACAACTCAGTAGGAGAGGAGGTTGTTAAATTGAATGTTTCATGTAATATAATGAGAATTTAACCCAAGTAACTTTGGACCATTTGTCATAAAATTCTAACAAAATATAGCAAAACAATAATTTGGGAAAAAATTGCTGCGATGGTCCTGATGTGACAGCAACAATATCTTCTTGTATGGGGAATTGGTACAAAATGATTTCTAAAGTGACATTAGAGTGCAACATTAGAGTGAAATGTGGGGTTACAGTGAAGCGCGGCATTAGAATAAAGTGTGTCATTAGAATGAAGAGTGCCATTAGAATGAAGAGTGGCATCAGAGTGAGATGTTGCATTTGAGTGAGGCGTGCCAACCAAGTGAATAGTGACATTAGAGCTAAAAGTGGCTTTAGAATGAAGACTGGCATTAGAGTGAGGTGTGGCAATACAGCAGAAATGGGGTACTTCAGTGTGCCACTAGACTAAAATGTGGCATTAGATTAAAATATGGCATTAAAACATATTTGTACAGCATTAGAATAAAAAGTGGTGCAAAGAGTGGCATTAGAGTGAGGTGTGACAGAGTGCAGAAGGCATTAAAGAGTGGCATTAGATTGAGGTGTGGCATTAGAGTGAAGATGGCATTAAACAGTGGCATTAGAGTGAGGTGTGGCAGTAGAGTGAGGATTGCATTAAACAGTGGCATTAGAGTAAAGTGTTGCATTAGAGTGAAGGGTGGCAGGGTTAACATTGAAGAAAGGCATTAGAATACATTAAACACTGGCATTACAGTGGAAAGTGAAAGTGGCATTAATCAGTGGCATTAGTGTGAAGAGTGGCTTTAGAGTTTGGCCTTAGCATGAGGTGTGGCTTTAGAATAAGGTGTGGCATTAATCAGTGGCATTAGTGTGAAGAGTGGCTTTAAAGTTTAGCCTTAGAATGAGGTATGGCATAAGAGTGAGGAGTGGCTTTACTCTATGTTTGAAGCGGTTCTGCTCTCCTCCTTCTTTCCGGCTCAGATCTATGAAGTAATGTGTTACACGAGCCGTGTCTTCAGACGTCATCTCCCAGGCAACATGGAACGAGTCACAGGTCACCTCACTGATTTGGATGTTGTGAGGTGTGGAGAGAAGCTCCGCTTCACCCATTGTCTGCAGAGACAGTGAGAGAGAGAGAGAGAGAGAGAGAGAGAGAGAGAGAGAGAGAGAGAAAAGCGTCAAGAAGTGAAAAATTACAGCAAGACAATAAAAAAGCAATCTGCCAGCCTCAGACCAAATTCAATTAACCTCAGTGACAGGTGACCCATCGGGGACACAGGACCAAAGGAACACTGTTCTCTTTCTCTGCAGTATATATATATATATATATATATATATATATATATATATAGTGGTGGACAGTAACTAAGTAAATGTAATTCGTTACTGTACTTAAGTAGTTTTTTTTCTGTATCTGTGTTTTACGTAAGTTTTTCCATTTTGGCTGGCTTTTTACTTTCACTCCACTACATTTCAAAGTCTAATATCTCACTTTTTACTCCACTACATTTTGAGAAATCTGTCTTTCCTTTTGGTTTTTGTACGTATAAAAATGTAACATGTCAAAACAAAAGAAGTGCAAAGCAAGAACACCAATGATGAACTAACCTAACCTGTAAACAGAGCACAATATAGAAATATGTACACATATGCAGTCATGACTGGCATGGTTCTTTTTTTCTGAATTCATACAAACACATTTTATAGTAAATTAGATTGGGCTGGTTTATGTTTATGAACAGAGGCCTACAGATCAACATAGTAAAGGAGCTCATCTGTGATCCTGAGTTTAAAGCCAGTTTTTATTCAACAAGTAATCTTACACTGAAACTTTGCTTGTGTGTAAAAAGTGATTTCAGAGCCACTCGGTTCTCCCTGATGGAAACTGTTTACCTTCAGTGTTTTGTGCTTCTGATCATTTTAATAGACGTCAGCGTCACTAATTAATGACGTTCTATTAAAAGACTGGTTTACCAAGAGAGACGCTGGAGGACTTTCACCTGAAATGATTCCATGAAGCCAGTCTTGTTATAAAAATGATATCAGGACATCAGATCCAGAATTACTCTTTTAGTACTTTTACTTTATACTTAAGTACATCCATCCATCATCCAATCATCATCGTTGACCGCTAGTCCAGACAGGGTCGCGGAAGCAGTTGGGAGAGCAGAGAATCCCAGATGATCCTGTCCCCCGCAACTTCCTCCAGCTCATTCCCGGGGACCCCAAGCCGCTCCCAGGCCAACTTGGAGACATAATCCCTCCAGCGTGTACTAGGGCGACCCAGGGGTCTTGTAGGCCGTGCCTGGAACACCCCCACCGGGAGGCGTCCAGGGGGCATCCGGATCAGATGCCCGAACCACCTCAGCTGGCTCCTCTCAATGCGGAGGAGTAGCGGCTCTACTCTGAGCTCCTTCCGGATGACCGAGCTCCTCACTCTATACTTTATACTTAAGTACATTTGAAGCCAAATACTTTTATACTTTTACTCAAGTTGAGGTCTAGAGTAAGGACTTCTACTTTTACTGGAGTAATATTTTACCTCGGGTATCTCTACTTTAACTACAGTACATGATTTGTGTACTTCGTCCATATATATATATATATATATATATATATAATGTATGTGTATATGTGTGTATACATTAAAAGTTCTCTCTCTTTCTCTTTATGCACTTTTGCAACATTTATAAAAACTCAGTCCCAATTATATGCAGATGTATAATAAAGAGATACTTTGCTTTTATTTCACTCAAGCAGTTTCACCCAAGCAGAACTGATGCCTCTCTAACTCTGTCTTTCTTCTCAATACCAGATTGTAGTTCTCCCCTTAGGCCAGAACCTGAAGTATGTGTACCCCCACTATTATCAGCTCATAGACGTCTATTCAAGTGAAAAATTGAATGTCAGTGTAATACATTTTAGTGTGAACATGAGTTTAACTGAACATCTACTGGAGCAGTGCAGGTGCTCCACTCGTAGGGAGATTTGAGTTGAGAGCACGTAGGGCGCTAAGTGGCTACATTGGCACAAAAATAAATAGTAGGTTTGTGATTTGTGATTAAGTCAGACAGTGTGCAGTGGGACTGAAACACAGGAAAGAACATAAAGATAAGCTTCTTGCAGTAATAAGCAGAGATAACTAGCTAAATGTCTGGATATGGTCTGGCTAGCTTTGATAGATATGATCTATCTAGCGAACTAGCTTGCTAGCACTTGCTTTTTAGCTAATATTATGTTAGCTATTTTTTTTAAGATATTATTAGTAATATTAGTTGACTAGCCAGAGTTTTTTGCCATGTACAACTCAATGTATTAAAGGCTAATAACTGTCATTAATTAATTGTCTGGGTCAACTTAGTGCAGTAAGCATTAGCCAATATTAGCTTAAGAGAAGTTCCTCGGGACCTCAGCTTTCACTAGCTTTGCTCACTTTCTGGTGCACATGGGTAAATTTAAACTAATGGGAGACAACAGGATACTGGAGAGTTAAATTCTCTTGGTCTGAACACCCTCAGGGACTGAGGCCTCCTAATCCAGAGAGACTGGACACCTGAGCCCAGTCTGTATATTCTCCTGCCGTTCTAGGCCACTGCTCCCATCCCTGAGGAGATGATTAGTGATGGCAGTGTGGCAGTGGTGAAATGGGAGAGCCTGGCAGGGTGCGTTTAATTAGCTGTCATCTCCAGGCCCTGTGATCAGTGACCCCAGCAGTGTGCTCATACAAAACACCTTTATCACACCCACGGGATAGAGAGAGTGTCAAAACCTTGACTTATTAGCGCTTCTCTCTCTCTCTCTTTCTCCACACACACACACACACACACACACACCACACACACACACACACACACACACACACACACACACACACACACACACACACACACACACACACACACACACACACACACTCTCTCTCTCTCTCTCTGAGGACAGTGAGGATGTTTTTCGGGAGAAAGGTGGCATTAGAGTGAGATGTGGCATTAGACACATTATATGGCATTAGAGTTTTTATTGCATTACACTCTTTAGGTGTCATTCGAATGAGGTGTGGCATTAGATTCCCTAAGTGGCATCAGAGTGAGGTGTGGCATTTTAGACACTTTAGGTGGCATTAGAGTGAAGCATTGTGTGAGGCAGCAAGGCATTTTAAACTGCCTCTTTTTATTTCATGTTTAGCACTCTGATTACAGTTTCAAATGCATTGAGTGTGTGTCTCATTTACTGTGCCACTCTGGGTCAGGCGGCCTTCCTTTGGCACAAATATTTTCTACACCGCTGCACTTTCCATGGCTTGTTATGTAAAATAACGCAGGGCGAACTGCACATGTACTGACCTGAAAATCCTATCAAATAGCCTCTTCTTAATTAGGAATCCTAGTGAATGACGAGCCATATGTTAACACCGAACTTTGTCTTTGAGTGCACTGTAAATAATGAACTGTCTGTGTTTGAGTCTTTTTTAATAAGCATGCCAGAGGAAGACAGACAGCCTATTTCACCACGAGTCTGTCATGCATGCCTGCACTTACCCTGTTATGTGTGTGCGTTTAATACCTTGGATGGACATACGTTCAAAGCCCCTTAAACTCTATGAGCTGCGAAATGTCTGTCCTTCATTTTCTCTTGGGAATACTGTGGCAGTGCAGTGGGAATGATATCACAGAATTCTGTCAATGCTGCAGCAATGTTGCTGCTATACTGCGAGAGACATGCATCATCCACAGCTGTTCTCCTTCTCACCCACAGTTAATGTAGGGCAAGAAGACCCTCCTAGGACTGATATCAAAGCCCTGAACCACATTCACACATACACACGCACCTGCTCCACTTTCTTACCATTTCATAGCGATAAAAGGGAAAATATAGAATTATGTCTGAAAACATTATACCTCCAATATTCGGAGTGGTTCACAGCCAGAGTTGAACTCGTTTTCAGATTGGGAGTTATATGATGCAGGCCAGACCACCTTAAACTCTAACTGCAAGCCTGCTGCCATGTGCACTCAGCACTGGCTTAGAACAACATGAATTCTTTAAAAATCTGTACATTTTCACCTTCTCTTTTTAAAACTGTTATTTCTTTTTTATTTATATGCTATACTAAGAAAAACAATTTGGCTAGACAATGATGAAATTAAATCTGAAGAAAAATTTTGTCTTAAATTTGACATAATCATGACAGTCAACCTGCTACAAATGATGCTGACATTAGCTAAGTAACTTAAGCGTCCTGTCAGCATTTCTCACTGCTCGGATATCTCCTCATCCTCCCTAACTAGCCTTTTTTCACAACTTGGTTTTCTGCAGTTCTTGCCACTGCTGTCCATCTTCACATAACTGAAAACTGTGAAAACAGTAGAGCCCTGTCTGCTGTGTTAGCTAGCACCACGTCATTGCGCTTATTTTGATACGGCAATCTCTTGAGGCTGATTTTAGATTCTCATTGGAATTTTCTTTCCACTGTAAATAATAGAGCCTGTTACTTTCATTACAACTTCCATTGCAATTTAGGAGTTACCTTTTGGGAGAAATGTAGCTGATCAGTTTAGCGAAGGAGCTGTGAGGCTGATGTAGCAATGGACCCCATTTACAGCACGTTATGCATCTTGAGTATCAGGATTAGAGTAATAATCCTGTGTAAACGGACGCAAGCGGCATTTAAAACAGATACAAATCCGACCACTTCAGGAGGTGGTCTGAGACACATTTGAGTCACATTACAGTAGCAAAAAACTGGACACATGATCTGTATCTGCAAGGAAGATAATCGTAGAGGATGCACATGATTGAGAACAGGACTAAACTAAATGCCTAATAGCAGTATAGACAGACACTACTGTGCAAAACAAACAGCAGACAAATAGGCTGAATAGATAAGCACTTGGTAACTGGCTGCCACATAATGAGGGGATTTACGTATTCCATTCCACACAGATTAGATTTCAGTATGACTAAACGTAAATGCATGTGGTTAAAATCTTATCAGGATCCAATCCAGATATTAGTCACATGAAGTGAACAGGGTCTTACTTCCTTCAAACTGAATTGGGTTGTTAAGCAATGTCAAGTAAAGTTGCTTATGTTATTTCTGACACTGTATGACAACCGGTTGTCTACAGAAATGACCAAAAGCATTTTGCATAGCCAAAAACAGTATTAGTAGCTCTGAACTTATAGATTACTGCAGGGTAAAGAATCACATTAGCCAGTGCCAAACTATCACTTTAATGACCTACATACTATTTAAGACTGCTTGTTACAGCTCATGAATATTCACATGTCTGCCTGACTGTCATATGTAGGTTATCTGAAGTCCCATGTTGCTGTGAATCTAACTAACACAGGCCCATATTTTAATTCATGTCCATTTAAACTAACAATATAAAAGCCAGGAGCATTTCTTCAAGGTCAATGTCGTTCATTGTTTCTCTGCTGATCAGTAGATCTAATCTGTTCAGCTGTTCTGTTCTTATCTCTGACACCGTTCAGCATGATGAAGTGCTTTGGGGTTAAAGGGCTCTGCTCACAGTTTACATCAACAGCTTCTATACTGATAAGGGAAAAACCTGCTTGAGGGGAATGCTCTTATTTTAGATCTAGAGGGTGCCCTGCATAAATTACAGGCTTTGGTACTGCGAAATTTCCCTGTAAAACTACTCTGCTGCTTTAGAACATGGGCCAGGTGTATGGCTGCTTTGGTAACAG